>NW_020449196.1:2449335-2581686 GCF_003343035.1 Apteryx rowi | reverse complement strand
GGGAGGCGGAGGCCGCTTCCCTCGCCGCGGGCGGCGGGGCAGGACGGGGCCGGGCGCGGGGCGGGATGTGCCGCTGCCCCGGGCCCCTGCCGGCCGGGGGGGACGTGGTGGTGCGGGAGCTGGTTCCTCCCCGTGCGCGAAGACGGAGGTGGGCAGGGGGGGAATTAAAATAATTCCCCGGGTCAGGCGAAGCGGTGGGAAAAGCGGAGCCGCGGCTGGCGGCGCGCTGGCTTGGATCCCTGACAGCGGAGGATGTGGGAGCCGGGGAAGGGCTGTGGAGGGGACGGCGCTGGGGGAGGCACCTTCATGGAGACGGCGACGGCCATGCGGTCTGCTGTTCGCCGGCTGCAAGGGGCTCGGAGTGAGGAGACCCAGCAGCGCGCGGCGGGAGGCTCCTGCTGCGCCAGTGGAGGCTTGAAAAGGGACGTGGGTGTGGGAGTACGAGGTTGGGATTTCTCGACTAGCATGCTGCAGGTAGGGACTGCAAGCTGGCTTCCTTCTGGGATGACGAGTAGAGGGTTTCTGAGGTTAGCCTGGTACTCTACGTATGCTGCATTGGGTGGGTGGATGGCATGCATCTTTATTCTACCAAAGTGAACAGATTATGCTATTTCCTGCTGAGGCAAAATGACCTGCTTAAAACAGATGTGATAACTTCTTCATTCCCTTTCACACAAATTTTTATGGGCAGGGAGAAAAAGTACATGAAGAGACTCCAGAAGTCTCTCGTTCAGTTGTATACCTTGGACACTGAGGCTGATATATGAGCTTTCAGTTTTTAAGAAATTTTTTGCACTCCTCACTGTCTTTGCATAAGTGCCCTGAATCTCTAGCAACTAAAAACTTCTTTCAGTGTGTGAAAGTTGCTTAACTTCAACAGTATGAAGAAATATAGATCTGTTTCTCTCCCTTACGTAGAAGAGATCTGAGCATGCTGTCGTGCGTGCTCATAAGGGACAAAGCAGAAATCAGTATAAAGAGAGAAAGCTTCTAGTTCTCCTCTTGTGTCTGTTTTTGAGACTTTGTGTGACGTAGCCATAAACAATAATTGTCATCTCTCAAGAGAACTGGGCTCATCAGTAATAAGAGCTTTGTTCATCCCTTTTTAAATGTGTCATTCAACACCATCAAGTTCCCATTTGGTAGGTGTGAGGCAAAATCATTATTTCACCTTATTTTGGTTATAAATGGTTGCATGCAAATAGAAATATGTTAAGCATTCTAGGCAGAATATTAACATTCAGTCATTTTTGAGCAATATCTGGATTTTTACCTGAGTCTTGACTTTTTTTTTTGTACCTAGTGATCTTTTTGCCAGTTGCTTTCACATGGTAAATATTTTAAATCTAATGATTTCTATCTTGTAGTTTGTGAACTGTTAAAGAATGAATAGCAATTAGTGGTTTTCTGATTTTTTTTTTTTTTTTTTTAGATACTCACAAAGTTTCTGTCAAACACCTCCCCCTGCACTAGGCACTAATATATTTCTTCTTTCAGGCTTAAAGATGACTTTTTCATTGTTCCTGCCTCTGGCACATGGGGCTTCAAAAACACCAAGGACCCAATTTTGTCCAAGCAAAAAACAATATACATGTTCGTGAAAGTTAACTAATCCAGGGAATTGTGTGCCCTGCCCTATGTATGAGTCAAGGACACACAAAGAAAGTAGTGGGAACTAAGGTAGGATGTGAACTACATATACCAGCAACTTTCTGGTTACTGCCCACTGTGAACTCTCTAACAAAGTAAATGTGAGATAGTTTTCTCTTTTTTCATTGATGAGTAAGCTACATCAACTTACTTTGGATTTATTATATGATAAGGGCAAGCATATAGGTAGTTACATTGTGTCACTATTCTACCTAAAGTTCCTAGTTTACTTTGTGCAAATTTATTCATGTGTTCACATTTAGTGTTTAAGCAAGTAGTTCAGTTTATAAGAATTTATGCTGCTCTTCATGGTGAAGATGTGTTAACTTATCTCCCTCAGATTAAAGCTGTCACTTTTACTGGCAAAAGAACTAAAAAGTCTTGTAATTTTTCAAGTCTGGTGAGGAATCTCGGCATCTACTCATTTCACATGAGCTGCTGGTGTTGAATGCTCCTGAAGATTAGTCCAAGAATTCGGTCGTAGAGAAATGTTGATGAAAGCACAGTGTGATTTTTTTTTTTTTTCAAGAAGTATTTTTAGTGATGCTATCCAAAAGATGTACGACTTGAACAACTACTAAGAGACTGTAGAAGCCCTAAAACAGACGTTGTTCATTGTTTCCTTCTGTGAGAGACAAATTGGTGATGGAGGTGGGTTAAAACAAAAAGATTGACATGGTTGTTCAAAATTGCTTTGTTCATGCAACCTATAAAGTAAATAGTTACACTTTTATTCTTGCTTGCTTTATAGGGCCAGTTGCAAGTTTTCAGTGTACATTACAATTTTACAAAACAAATTTTCACAAAAATTATATTTGTCCTTTGCATACTTCAAAAATAAAGGTAGTCTGGACAATTATACATATATTTTATTAGTCGGGATTACTAACGATACATTTTTCTTCCCTATATTTCAGTCTTGTAGAAATAAGTGTCTAAACACTGGACTGTTATCTTAGTTCGATATTGATTTGATATAACGCAGTTTGGGATAAGAAGTTGGATCTGACATAGTCAGATGGTGTGGTCCCACTCAACTCTAGCTTGCAGTTCTTTCAGTACTGTATATAAACTAAATACTCAGGAAATTTTGCTACTTATGTTCATAAATCATCCAGTTCAAATATTTTTCTGAGTTGAACTAAAATTGGGTAACTGCTAACATTCAATTTCTTTTTTAACTGAACTAGTTTTTTTGGATGCTTTCTATTCTTCCACTGACCTGTATTTATTTGTTCTTTTTATGGTCTCTGTCCTAGCAAACTAAGGAGCAGTGTGCTTAATAGACGTTTAAAAATCTTGCACTCTGTCAGGCTTATACAGTATACTCTCATTCCATTTTCTACTGATTTTCCTCTAGCTAGAAACAGCGCTTCAGGAATGCAATGCATCTGCATATCCGTAAATGTGTGGTGGAGAAGCTGTCTCTGTATTAAGCCAAACGTTTAAGAACTGATAGTTAGCAACTCAGCATTATTGAAACTATTTTAGAGGGTTGCTGAAATATCCTCTCTCCCCTTTAGCAAAAGAAAGCTGTGATGCTAAGATGTAATTCCTTTGCTGATGCAACTACCCCATAAGGGTTTGCAGCTCTTTCTTTGGATGCAGGAGTAGCAGGAGTGTCAGATTTTTATCTGGCTAGTCAATTCATAAATGCAAGAGAGCTGGCCCGAAGTCAAAGAGACTGAACATGGGACTTTCTTATTCACAATAGTGTGAGGAGGAGAGATCATTTTTAAGCAGTATTTCTTAAATATTGCATACAAAGTATATGTTGTTTGCAATGGCCATGTTTTGAAGGAACTGCAAAGTTGAAAACTTGCAGACCAGCTGTAAATCACTTTCTAACAACAATGTGACTAGTGAAGCTATAGTTTTACTTCAGAAATGTTAGCATCTTAGTAATAATACATACTATATATATAAATATTTAGATGGCTACATAGCTACCTTTTAGGAGAAGCTTTAGTGATCAAGTAAAACATTACTTCTGGCAGCAACTTAGACTGAGTTTCCCTTTCAGTGCTGCCTTTACATTATGTTCAGTATTAAACTGCAAGAAACAAGATTGAGGTTGGGAGGAGGTAGGGTTTTTTTTGTTTGTTTGTGTTTTTTAACTCAGAATTCAGCCAAAATATGTTGGCATGATGTGCCATATGCCAGTGAGCACGTGCATTGAGATCTTAAGCTTGATTCACACAAATTCCCAAAGAGATGTCAAGTATTAATGTCTGTAGGCCACTAGTGTACACTCATGTTTGTTTCTTAAAAGAACTGTGTTGTTTTTTAAAGATACATATTTGTTTTAATCTTAAATCAGCAGTTAAAACTTGCCAGAAGATGAAAAGCCAATCTCTTCCTTTTTCTGAAGTCAAATAATAATTTTAACTTTGTTCTTTATCTGAGTCATATTAGAAAATTTAGTAACTCTGGTTACCAAATGATTTCCTTCTGCAATGTGTTCTTGGGCACTTTTCCTTGTGCTGCATGAGCAGTGTTAGAAGCTTCAGTTTTTTCCATTAGTCACTGAAATTCAGGAATTCTCCCAAAATCTATCCTGAAAATGTCTTTTGAACAGTAAACAATTTTATTATTTTTAATGTTATTAACACCCCAGTAAAGAAGTCTGTAAGCTTCAGGAAGATTTAATCTGTGTAATAATGACATAAAAATCTTCACCTCTAGCGTCCTATATGTTAGGAGGAATCCAAGAATGACATCAGTTATGTTTTTGGCTTTACTACAATACAACTAAAAACAATGTAGTTAGTGGCTTCCATCAACGTTAAAAACAGTATTAGATAAGAGAATGGACCTTAGTCCGTATCATGCATGCGTTGTTGGTTTCAACAAATATTTTTCCAAAGTATTTTTTGTTGGTTTTAAAACTTAGGTTCAGAACTAGATTTTGAGGGAAGATTTTAAGAATTAATTCTTAGGTACCCTTGAAAGATAGGTGAGTATTGCCTCCATTTAACTAGGAGAAGTTTTTTAAAAGTCTGCTTTGTCAGGCTTGTGACAGAGGACTGATGTTAAAGTAGAAGTCTGGAATCTGTGACTCCTGTTGCGGGTGAGTTCAGTAACACATCCCAAGTTTGCTGAAACAATGAAATAAGGTGATAAATTTTGTTTTGCTTGAGATACTGTCAGTTTTAATTGATGTCTTAATTTAGGCAAAGAAGAGTATTAAACAAGTCACAAACTTGGAATGTCTTGCATTGCTTGTGTTTGGGAGAGACTGTTTTGAGAAACTTCATATCAGATTTCCTTAGAAATGGTCTTTTACAAGTTAGAAAAGTTGTATGTGGCCTTCTCTCCAAAAGGCGTAGACTTTTGTACATGAAACTCTTTAGGCCAGCTAATGTAATGTGGAAGTCTGAACATGTTCTGTTCAGTAGAGGAGTCTTGTGGTATCCTAATCTGGTTGTATTAAGACTTGAAATTGTGCTGCTTTTTTTCCCCCCCCCTAAATTTTCTCAGGAGAGACTTCTCTGAGTGTCACGTCTTCAGTGCTGTTGGTCTATGCCCATAGCCCACGTGGTACATAGTCATCTGTCAAACGCTTTGCGTTGTTCTAGTTGGTAGTTCCAGGTCGTAAAATTAATGCTGCTCAGAAAACTATCACACAGCTTTCAGTAGTTTACCAAGTTGCTCATCAGACTAGACCATGAGAATTGCTGGAAATTAGTGTATTATCAGATAGTGAGTTGAAAGAGGGCTAGGCTGTGTTTTGTCTCTGAAGGTTTATAATGAAATCTTGTTTTAGGCCACATGTGAAAATGAGAAGGCTTTTTTCTGGTTTTCAAAGTGAATGTTTCTCTGCATCTTACTTCAGTGTAATTGCTCAGGAAAGATATTGGACTTCAGAAGCAGTTTTTTTAGGTCTAATTTAAGGTGTATTGCTGAAGTTTATGACAGAACTAACGACCAGAAGTAAACTGTAAATTATAAAACGTACCTAAAACACTATATCTGCTATTTTCACTCTTAGAGAAGTAAAGAGAATAAAAAGAGCCATTCATATTCTGTACAGGCATGCTAAGATTTGTGGGCAGATCTCTTAAAGAAAAAGGTAGTTTTTCACAGTGATTTTCAAAATTTCCCTGAAGATAAGGGAATTGGGAAGTGCCATTGATCTTTATTAGAAAAATAATCAACAACTCTTTGAAGCTGTGAAATTTATGTAAGATTTCACAGGTATGCTTTGGAGGAGCAAAATGACAATAATGTTGAAAAAGCAGAACCAGTTACTTGTATAGCTTCCTTCAGCAGTCTTGCAACAAAATCTGTGGATTTCCTTACTGTTTTTGAAAACTTAGATTAACACCTTCCGTAATTACTCTTGAATAAATTAGGTTTATTTAACTAGTTTGTTAACTAGCCTTTTTACATTGAAATAAACATTTCTAGGAAAAGATTTAGTGGTTAAAAAGAAGTGTTCAATCTAACAAAAAGGCCTAAACTTATGTTCTTTACAAGAAGATTGTCCAAACTTTGATATTCTTCTAGTTCACAGACAGTTATAGCAAATTAAGATGTTGTCATTGTCCCTAGCTGCTTTATTATTGTTCCCTTATTGGAATTTATTGCCAACAAAACAGAAATGAGAAAATGGAATATATGTGTACACCTCAGCCATTTCAGTGCAGGGTTTAATGGGATAGTTTAAACTGCCAAGATGATGGGTTGAAACTGAAGTGAGAGGCTGTGCACTGAGGCAGCTGAGGCACATATACACGTTTTGTTTTGCATATTGTGCTTTCAGGGCAGTAACCTTTGGCAGAGGTGAACAAGGTAGTTGAAAACAGTAACTTCTTAACTGCTGCTAAATTTTCTAAGATACATTTGCCTAAATGCACACAAGGACTTCGTATAAAACTAAATAAGTTGTTTTGTTATATTTAAGATCGTGTTTTAAGAAATAGAAAGTGGTTATCCCAGACTGATTAAAATGAATAGCTTATTTCCTGTTGCACTGTGTATTAAATTTTGCATTTTCATGTACAAAATGAGAAATTTTTTTTTGTTCAGAACTAAGGGAATCAATGTGCATTTAAGGAAATGCATCTTTTTCTTTCAGTGTTTTATGAAGAGACTACGTTAGTTGGCCAGTGGAAGATTATTTTTAAAAAAGGTTCAGAGATAGTTTAGTATGTATTTATCCAGACATGTTTGTGACAAATTTAATTCTGTTTCCACCTGATAAAATACAAGCTTTCTTGTTTATCAGTGAATTTTCCCAATTCAAAACTTAAAAACAAACATTAAGGCTATGTATCAACCAGGGAGGCTTTACAGATTTTTTTTTTTTTTACCATATTGCATTTAATGCATATGTATATATGTAATTAAAAGACAGAGCATAATATAGCTTATCTGAGAAGCTATGAATATAGATTCCATTTTTCATCTTAAGCTTTTAGCTGCTTTTGTTTGTATTTCTCTTTGCCACTTGGTATAATCATCAGTGGTGTATGAAATTTCTCTTATATTTTGCCATTAAATGTATACAATAGATCTGGTCAATGTGTGTTTAGTTATATATGTTTTTTCTTCTTTTCGACATAGGGTTTTTCAAACTTGTAAGTTCTCCACAGTTGTCTCCATATTGGAAGCTGTTCAAGCAAGTGGACTCCATTGGTCTTAAGAGTAAGAATCATCTTTTTCCTGATTCTTTTGAGGTATTGACAGAATACATTTCAGGAAGGACAGCTAAATTTCAGATAGCAGAGAGCGTAAGATAGTGTTTGTATTGTATGGTAGGCACAAGTGAATTAGGTTTCTTTTTTTTTATGCTGAAATTTTGCAACTGAGGGAGAATACTTGGTTGCAAGTTTTCAAAAAAAATTTTTAATTAAAATAAATTTTGAATGTACCTATTCTGTTAATTTGTATATTGTAAAACCTTAATATTTTAACTTTATTCAACAAATAGCTATTAATTAAAGAGAAGTTTAGGAATTATAAAGTGTATTGAAATGCTACATAATTCTTGACAGTTAAATAATTTAAAACTTGACTCTAACTTCTGGATGGGAAGAGGACTTTCATGGGATGGGAGCTCCATTTGACATTCCCCCCCCACACACACACAAATGCCCTAGAAGGGTTTACTCCCCACTTTCCCACGTCCCCACCCCTCCTTCCCCATTTTCCCTTAAACTGTGTAATGTTTTGGAGCTTCTTTTAGATTAAAAGAGAAGTTGAGCTCCTTTACCTAGTATGGCGAGGGGAGGAGTAGGGTAAAACTGCCATAAGTGCACTCCCCTAGAAAGGCAGTGTCAGTTACTGTTGGCAAGTATGTCTGTTGCTAGGTAATCACAGAAGCTTTGCTTCTGCTTTTTAAAAAATAAAATGTTCATTTAATATACAGGGCTTTTTGTATTGATGAGTTTAAAACCTAACCCTAAAACCTCGTTTCATTTTTGGTTCTGGTCCTTATACTAGAGCCTTAAAGTTGTCCTAAAACTTAGAGTCTGTGCCAGAGTACTTCATCTTAGAGGTTTGTAGAGGCTGTTTGGTTTGGTTTGTTTTTTTTTGCTTTCTTCTTTTTTCAGTGATCCTACAAAAATTTGGTTGCTCATTTATCTGCCACTTGTAAAATCGTGGCTACTGGTGATAATGCATCAATTCTGGTGTTCTTCTTATGATATCTGCCAAATACCTGAGTTTGAAGTATTCAAACATCTGAACGTGTGATCTTGAAGTTGGCTATTGTGCGACTTGTTTATCATGTTTTATTTCTAGGTCTCTAATGATGAGGTATCTGTTTGGAGATAAAGCACATCCCTGAACAACTTAATTCTTCATTAAAGAGATGTGTTCTATATTCATGGGTAAGGATGTTTTTGATCTTGAATTGTGCCCTTTCTTAAATATTGTACTGGATATTTTGTATTTAGCAGATTTGAGCAACCTATTTTTATTTCCAATGATTTAAACAGATACCTACAATGGTATAGGGTTCTTTAAGTGCCTATGTTAGCTTTTAGTTTTGACTTCAGCTAATCATGAAACTTTGAAATACATGCATCTAAGTATCAATGCTCTGACTAAATCACCCTTTAATTCTCAGTTTTACAGGTAGAGAAACAGGCTGGTGGTATATAGGTAAAAATTTAAAAGTTGGTCTGAGATTTCAGATTATTTTTCTGATCTATACAATTTTACAGTCTTTATTAGGTATATCACCATGCATCTTTTGAATTCGGACCTCTAGGAAGAAAGGAGCTCTGTGCTGGAAAGCAACAAAAGGAAAGGATGCAAATTTTATGCAATTAAAAATTTTTTTTTTCCAAGAATGCAAATTTTATTTCATCTGAAGGAATGCATATTTTATTCACTAACTGTGTGGTATTATACACCCCTGCTTCAAAAAAGTAGGAACAAAACAGCAACGAAAATCTCCCTAGAAAATAAGAATTTTTTTAATGCTGGTAGTATTTTTAAGGGCTGTAGGTTTCTAAAAACAGCTAAGATTACTTCATACGTTACAGAATTTGGCATTATATGTTGTCTCCAGATATAAAGTACTGCCTGATTAAATGTCATCTTGAGACTTTTTAAATTCATCTTAAGTTAAAAATTAAAGTTAAAATGGGTCTCTTAAAGAACTATACGAAGTGGCCCAAATGTGTTGCTGTGTGACCTTCTGATATGGAATTTCCATATAAAAATTTTCTGACATGCATTCTCTTCTGTGTGCTTTTGCTCTGTTGAGCTTAAGCGTAACTATTCTCAGTAAGGAAGCTGTTCCATACTCTTGAAGGCCACTGTCTTTGATAATGGTAGAAATTTGTCTTTACTTGCATTGAAGATGGATTTCCTTTTCAAGTGAAATACCATTTGTCATGTTGGTTGACTTAAACTTTTATAAATGACCATAACAATTGACAAATACTGATTTATTATTATATTTTTCTCCAAACCTTTAATATTTATTTCCCAGAGACTACATGCTTCAACAGAAAGGAGGAAAGGGATTAGAAAGGAGTTTGTATGTGTCTTGGGAATAGAAGAGTGAACTGTAACATGAGGTGTTTGGTGCAAGAAAAATGTAGATATGTGGTCAGACTGCTGTGTATTATGATGACAAGTGCACAAACCGATGTGCTCCAGTTCTGTGCTCCTACTGAGATATAAAACAGTAGCCATAGACTTGAATCTAGTCCTGAGAATTTAATTTAGAGTAATCAATTCTGAATCTCTCTCTTACTGATCTTCAAATTAAAATATCAGATGTTTATGTTATCTTAGATATTTAGGATAGTATTTGTGGACTCTTCAGCAGAAGGGAATTTTAAACAAAACTGTTAAATTGAGAGTATGAGTATACTACACGGATGGCTTATTACTCCAAAATATTTATAAATGCATACAAATAAGCATTTTTTAAAATAAAAAATGCATATTTACATATGTAATTGCATATTTACTTTTAATTTAAAAAAAAAAGGGTACTCAAACTCTCTTTTAATTTTAAGTGATGCCAGTAAGAGAAAATTAATCTTTTCAATCCATATTTAGCTATAGACACCATGGCAAACTTGTACAAAGATTTACTTATTCCTTTGTTTTAGAGAATCATAGAGATTTTCTCTATTAAATGTATTAGTGCTCTTCTTTTAATCTTTTGAATTTCTTGGATTTTGAGGAAATTGTGCTGTCCCTTTAATGTGCATTTTAAATTTAACATGTACATTGATCTTTAAATCTATGGTAGAATATCATTTATATTGAAGCATTAGTGGGAAATAATTTCTGTGTTATTTAATTTGCCACAGCTTTTTACACTTAGCACAAGTGTTAGTTATAATTAAATGCAACAAAATAATATAATGTAATTGTCTTTTGTTTTTTAAAATTGAGGAGGGAATAGCTATATCTTTTCTGAATATTATGCAGAAGTTACCGGTTTCTCCAGTACCTGTTTTTTCAACGTGGTATACTGTATACCTCTTCTAGGATTGTGTGGTCCATTTGCCAGTAGATGGACAAATGATATGAAGCTGTGAACCTGTAAAGCTCTTGTATGCTATATAGAATTTGGCAAATAAAACTGTTTTTGYGATCTCTTTGGTAGATGTCTTATTTGGAAGCAGGTCTTTTATGGCTTGTTGCATTGCTTTCCCCCCCTCCCCAAAAAAATTGCTTGCATGCACATAAAATAAAGCTCTTCCCTAGTTATGACTATCTGTGTTTCTCTCTTCTGTTTCCTTTACCTGTAGTCTGAATTTCTGTCATGCCATGCTTTTATGACTTTTCTTTTCATCTCACCTCTCTACTAAGTTGTCCATAACTTCTTTCTTAGGTAACTTCTATCAAGTGTCTGGAGAGTCATTGCTTCAACTTTTCTTGTGAAAAATGGTCATTCAAGGTCATTCATTTTCTCATCTCTGATACTCTCACGCATCACTCATGTGCAGCAATGATACTTGGTCTATCATAAAAGTGGGGATGTCATGATAATGTGCTGGATCTTTATCTGATTTACTTGCTCATAACCAAACCCTCTGGTTCTTGTGAAATGTCCTCCTGTTGTCACTTTATTGAAAGTAGTCAACAGTGCAATTAATGAAATAAAACACATGGATAGTTTTTATTATCCTGTATTTTACTGCTACTCCCACTTCATTTTTGTAAGCTAAATTTGGTGTCTTTGTTGCCATATCCTTTTCCATTCTGTCTTCATACCTGTTCTTTCTTTTTGATATATTTGTTAAAATAAATCTTTCTTTCCTTCTCTTTTGGTTTTTAATCCTTATACTTCTCCTATCGTTCCTCCTCTCACTTGTTTCTATAACTGTAGTGAATCTTCTTGCTGCTGAGATCTTTCAAAGGCTAATTACTATAAAAGAGGATCATCTCTTCAAGACTTTCAGCCTGTCCTTATTTCTTGGTCTTTTTTTCTGATTAGTATAAAAGGTTATCATTAAACTCTGGACAGACAGAATGGAGAAAGTTGGGGGGTTTTGTTTTGGTTTGGTTTTTGTTTTTTTTTCTTCTCTGTCTCCGCTGTTGGGAGTTAATGGGAGTTAATACTAAGTTTGTTAATTTGAAACCTCACTTTTCTAACCTAGCTCTGGTACTGATTCCGTCTTATTGCAGACAGACTTTTAAGGAAATAAATGAAACTGTACCCAAATGTAGCCAGTTTCATTTCTGTCCAAGTGGTTTTGAATATAATAGGTAAAATTTGAAAAAGACCTTGAAGTTTAAGAAAGTTAGAGTTACAGGAGAAGTACAAGAGAGTTACCTGGACAGATTAAGAGGAACAATAGTGCGTTGATTTATATTCTGGTGGTAACTGAAAAGAGACTTTTACAGTCATACAGGGTATAGAATTGTTTGTTTTTTAAAGAAATGCATGGACTATGCAGAAATTAATACTATTGTCTTAGAGAATTTTTTATTCACTTGGACTTAGAGTATCTATTTGAATACCTTTTCTCCTGTTCTTGAACTGTGGTTTAAATCTTTAAATTAAAATAAATCTCTTATACTTTAATCCTGCTAGTTCTTATCATAGGTGTTCTGTTGAATGAACAGTACCAAGACTAAAAAGAGAAAGTGGGAGAAGTTTCTGTTTTGATTCAGCTATATTTGCAGAATAATGTGATACTTTCCAGAGACATAATATATATGTTTTGTGCAAGACAGCAAATGAAATAGTTTGCAGTCTTAGTACTGTTTAAATTCTAGATGTTTTAGTATGACTGAGGATGGCAAATGTTGAAATGTGTTTCAGCTTAAATCTGGAGAATAATGTTGATGTTTCCTGGTAAATAATTTTAGACAACATAGTGTTTTGAGGTTTTTGGTTTTTTTTTTTGAGGAAAAAGATCATTTATTTCAGAATAGCGTGTCCAACTGAAGATTTTTTCTATAGCCATTACGTAGTAGTTACCTCAATAGTAGTAGTTCTGTGGATCAGTTTTCTTATGTAAATCAGCTAGATGGATACAGAATTAAGAGGTTAAAACACGAAGGGAGAAATTAAATACTAGTAAGAAACATTGCAGAATGTCTTCGGATTATGTTTTATTCGCAATACTAAGGATACTGTATGGAATTGAAAATGAATATTTAGTAAGAAGTGTGCAACATGGGAAATCATAAATTGAGCTAATGTCCTATTGTTGGTAAATATTGTTGAAGCAATTCTAGCGGATAGGGGGCAGTAACCTCTTAAACTCCAATAAAAAGAACACAGTCTTCTGATTGCTTCATCAGCTTGTACCTATAGTTTGTAGTTTGTTGTTTGTTTTCTAGAATTGGTCCAAGCAGGTCTTGGACATCTGCACTTGTAGAAGGATCTCGCCAACTTTAAGCTGGATAAAGATTAATATTAAATCAAAATACAATAACAGTTGAAAATTTAGACATACAAAATGTTAAATTCTTTTATCTTTTACAGTAACCTTGTCACAAATTCTCTATGTAAGAGTACACAAAGATGTCATAGTATTTGCTATGAGAAATGAAACTTTAAATTGCCTTTAAATGAAATTATTTACCATAGCAGTGAAATAAACATTTATTTTTGACAAAAAATTTTCCTTTTTAAGGAAGGAGGAAGACCTCATTTTCATCTCCTATGTTTTTTACATGCTTTGCTGTAGTTTACATCATTGAGTAGGGATTCAAAACCAGTTCCCCCATTCAGTTAAAATGGGGGTACAATAGGAGATTATCTTCAGGGAGAAGTATTTTTGAACAGGTACTATAAATCATTAGCTGCAATTACTTAGTTAAACTTGCAGTTGTCAAGTCCAATAGATAAGTCTTCAAAATATATATATATTTTTTCCTTGAATGATTCTCTGACAGCTGAATGTAAAAGCACGTCCAAAATTAGAATTGGTGCCACATATCTGTTTAGGAAAGGAGAGGGCTGGATGAAAGTTTGCTAAAATACAAATGTAGCGGCTATCATTTGCTATATAAGAAGGAGGGAGCAAGGACATGGAGAAAAGAAGCACTTAAAGCATGTAGAAGGAATTTTCCTGTCAGAACTTTTTTGTTTCATTAGCTTGGATTTGAGAAGGTAGGAATTGAAGGAGGGGGCAGAAAAATGGTACTTACACACCAGTTATGGTCAGAAATGCACCATTGTGCCTTCACAATTTGCAGGCTGAGAATTTAATGTTTTCATATTCAAGTATGGCAAAGAGAAACAAAAAGGATAATTGCTAAATAAATTTGGAAGATGACTTAGCAAAAAAGACCAGTTTCTCCAAATCAGATATTCTTGAACTTCCTGATTATGCTTTTCTTTAGGCTGAAGAAATATGGTGGATTTTGTAGATACAGAAAAAGACTAGGGATAAAAGTACTACTCTGGTCAAAAACAAAAAACAAAAAAAACCAGGGTGTCTTTGCAACAGAATTGGTTTTGRCTGTTTACAATGACATCCTGTCCAAAACAAAAATATTTTTTTCACTTGACAATCTTCTTATTACAGAAAAATTTTCTTCATAAGAAATCTGCATGGGCCTAATTAACCTGGAGAGATTTCTCGTGTGTCTAGCCTTTAGATTTCTCATATTGCAAGTTCATCTGTGATATCTATCTTGCTTGGATCCTTGAAGCTGACATCTTAAAGTTACCTTTTCTTTTTAGTCCTGCTAAGACTTCCTGTTTATAAAACCTTTGCCTCTTAAAGGAGAGTTTGTAGCAGAGAAGTTTTGCAGTTGCTTTTTTCCTTSCTTGTTTTTCCTTATGCTGGAAGAAGGTAGGAAAAGCTGTGAGATGGAAACTGTTTTTTTGGTTTTGAGCAAAGAAACAGATTGCTGTGAGACAAGCTCAGAATTAGTGTTGCGACTGTGCTGAGCTGCTATTTTGCAGGCTTTTTAGCGTTTTTTTCTGCAAAGTTACATAGTCATCAGTAGAATAGGAAGAGAACTGGTGCGTGCTTTTATGTATTTTTCTTAATGCAAGATAGTTTTATTCATATTTGATAGTTCTAAATTACTATGTATTTAACTCAAGAACAAGTACAATAGTTAATTATTATGGAGTAGCTGATCTGTATGTTTTCACTGTCAGTTATCCTATGTAAAATTATTCTATGTCCCATTGTACCTACGTTGTTAAAGAGGGGAAAAAAATCCCCCCCCTCCATTAGCACAAATTAGATAGCTTTGCTTACAAAACACAATGAGGTACAGTCTATCTTGGCATAACCAAGGAGCTATATGTTGTCTTTGCTTCTGGGCTGTGTAGTGGTTAACTGTTCAGCCTATTAAGCTCTTGTGTGTAGTCAACCCATTGATACATTAGAGGATTTCAGAACCTGATCAGGTATGCAGATGACTTTCTGTTGAGCATTTTATGCTCAGTCCCATTATGTAAACTTATATTGATACAGGCTTTAAATCTCAGTTTTTAACAGTGGAGCCCTTGATAGCTTGGAACATGACATCTTGCATGTGACTACCATAATTTCAATCCTTCTGTCCCCAGATGGGGATCTCTTAATTAGATCATTTGTTCTGTGACAACGATATTGGTTCCTTCTGCTTAATCTGACTTGGTTGTCTTTGCTTTCTTAAAATAGCACTCTCCTCATTTATCTTTTGAGTTAGAATATCCTAAGATGAGAGATGATTATATTAGAAGTGTTATAAAAACTGAAAACCATGCTGGTCTTCAGTGGCATTGATTTGGAGGAATCTGGAAGCATTTATTTCATCTTAGTTCTTTTCTGAAAAATATCTGCCTTTTATAGGCCTGTTTTCTTGCGTATCTCTTACTGACTGGGAAATGCAGAGCTCACTTGATTTGTGTTGGCCTAGCCTAGAGGAGTTGCCCAGCTGGAATAGTAAAATAATTCAGACATGTAAGGGTAATTAGCTCTCTTTTGTTAAAAGTGCTGAAAAGTACCTAAAGTTAAAACACAAGAGGACACAGTCAAATTCCATTAAATATAAATAGCTGCCTTTCTGGATTACTTTCTGTTGTGCAAAATTACTGACTTGATTAAAACAAAAAACAGTATTATAAAATACATGTTCTACCTCAGTAATGATGTTTGTTCATCATCTGTTAGAAGGTGGTATTTAATACTGGAAAGGTATCATTCTGTTACTTTTAATCATAAGTAAACAGCTTAATCAGCATTAGAATATAATAGTCTAATTTATGGTAATACTGCTTTTAACTTGAGACTTTAGGAAGCCCTAACTTTAAGCAGTAAGTTGTGCATGTATAATTTGGAATGGATGGCTACATTACTAAGCTAAACCATCAGCTTAGCCTGTGTGGATTTTTTTTATAGCAAACCTGTTCTTTGTACTCCTCATAGTACTTAATGCTCATACCGGTTCATACTTTGATAGATATGCCTACTGGGTGCCTTTCAGTATGATACAAGATTTGTCTGTCCTTTCTGTTTGTAGACCAGAGGTTTTGTATACCCCATCCCTCAGCAAGGCTTATTAATGTCAGTTAGGCTTTATTCCAGCTATGGTACGATACCGTACTATGGGAGTTCTGCTGTGAGCAGAGCAGATTTTCCTCTCCCTGTCAGAGCTTGGGTGGATATACTTTGTGCTTAATAGGTTCAACAGGAACCTTGTCCATAACAGAATATTTCAGAATTCCAGCATGCCCATTTCTGGAAGGCTTCTATATTCCTAGGAGAATCCATTAATGAAGGATTGCAGTAGAAATGGAGGGGGAGAATATCGAGGTGAGTTCTAGGAATTAAAGGTGTGGCTGTTTTCTTCTTTATGAAGATTAGATATATTTGTGAACAGGAGAAAGGAATGATTATTCCATGAGGGTGCTCATTTAAAATGACCGCTCCTCTGTTCTAGAGGTTTTCTAGTTATCTATGGGCGTAAATTATCAAAGATGCATTTTCGTTTGGACATTTCCTGTTCTGTTTGATTACAATACAAATCTGCTAGATTTCAGATTAAAGTTAAACTAACCATCCTTCTCGGCTCCCCTTGCCTGAAATCTCTGATCGCACACTGATTCATTGGTGAGCACTCATTGATGTTAGTAAATAAATGAGAAAACAACTTGTGTTACGAAACTAGATAATGAGAAGTGGGTAAATGCTGTTGGCCGAACCAAAGGTAGTTAATTCTTTTCCTGTGTTTATTTCTAACTGTATCAGTGTACTCATCCTTGCCCCTTTCCTTTAAATAGAAGTTTTACTATAGCTTAGTTATGTGGGATTAAATGAATTTTTTTTTTGAATCTTTATTTAATGCAACTTAACTGGAAGAAACAGAGCATCTCAACTTTTCCTGATGAAGTATTTTTTTGTTGTTGATGTTATAAAATCTAGTTTATATCCTCTCAAGTTTCTTGCTTAAATATCCAAAATTAGTATGTATATGTATTATATTTGATTTCTTTTTACAGCTGTTTAAGAATGACACATCATAAAAGGAATGCACTTTATTTCTGGAGTACAAGTCTGTTACAGTTTGGATAGTTTTTAATGAAAGTGGCAAAGGAGAATCTGAAATTGTGCTTAGCTAATAGAGTGAACTGAATGAAATAATTGAAACCATTTAATTTAAAACATCAAATATTACTTTAATTATATAATGTACAAAAATTATAAAGGCTACACAGGGCATTGAATATAGGCAGAAATAACTCTAAGTGGTTTGCAATTTAACTGAACTGCAGAATTATGAACAAAGTATCAAAAAGCTGTAAAAGTATTGGGGAGAGGAAGGAGGTTCTGAGGGAAAGTTTAAAAAAAAAAAAAAAGTGTAATCATTCTGTTTTTCTTTTTCTCCCATAGAATGCTTTAAGATTTGCATTTCATCAGAAGCACTAATGGATGTTGGCATGCCTTGGATAAGGTGGTAACTACTGGATGTAATCTGTTTCTGTTCACTGCAGAGGGCCAAAATTGACTCCCTTTGGAGTTGAGAGAGAAAGCAGTACAGACGTATCAAGATGACTGATCCAATGATGGATTTTTTTGATGATGCCAATCTTTTTAGTGAGACCTTAGAAGGTTTGTCAGATGATGCCTTTGTTCAACCTGGACCTGTTTCACTTGTTGATGAGTTGAATTTGGGTGCAGAATTTGAACCTTTGCACATAGACTCCTTGAACCATGTGCAAGATGCTCAAAACCAACAAAAGATGAGTGAGTTTGAGCAGCTGAGCCAGTATGATTCACTGAAACTTCACCAAGTAAATCAGTCTTTTAATAGCTCAGCTGACAATGTCTTATCACCACACTCTCAATTTAATTGTTCACCAATTCATCCGCAGAACCAGTCTAATGGGATGTTTCCAGATGTGGCTGATGGTAGTCCTATGTGGGGTCATCAAACTGCCACAACTGTTTCAAATCAAAATGGGTCCCCCTTTCATCAAGGACATTCTCAGTCTATGCAGCAAAACAAAAGCTTTGTAGCACACCATGACTTTGCCTTATTTCAGGCTAATGAACCACAGCATCAGTGTGCCTCACTACGGTCGCAACAAAGCAGAAACAATATTAACACAGGGCAAGATGCTCTGAGTCAGCCAAAAGACTTCATGGAGGTTAATGTATCTACTTCTCACAGAGTCAGTGTTAACCACCCACCTCCAGTTTCTAATCCATCAACTTCACAGCAGCCTCTGTCCGTTCAACAGTTTTCTCAAACTGCAAGTGCTTCAATACATTTTTGTGGGAATCAAGAGGGAAATTTTGATGGACAGTCCTCAACTATTACTCCATGTTCTGTCAATAATACCCAACAATTTTCTTCTCCTTATTCTTACTCTAATAACCACATTTCTCCTACCAGCCTTCTTCAGTCTACAACGGCTCTTTCTTCTAGCCAGCAGACACACCCTATCTCTGACTTCACTGGAAGTGATGCCTTTACATCTCAAACAGGGACCAAGCAAGAAACAACTGAGCACATGTTGAATCCTAATACACCTTTGAATTCAAATAGTTTTCAAATGTTGCATTCTGCACATCCTCAGGGCAACTTTAGTAGTTCAAAACTCTCTCCTGTGAATATTAATTTTCCAGCTTCTGCTGGTTCTGCGTCTCAGATAAGCCATTTCACTGACCCAATTGAAAGCAATGGTTTTACATCTTTGGACGAGAACTTACTTCATCAGGTTGAGACTCAAAGCGAACCATTTACAGGACTTGACCCAGATGACCTCCTTCAGGAAGACCTTCTACCACAGTTTGATGATTCTGCGTTTGTTCAGGATAGCACAAGCCATGTCTTAGAGCATGATCTAGAACACCATATAACCCCACCGCAAGTAACAGAGTCATCTGAAATCGCTCGAGTGCAGTCTCAAAGTCAGATTCATCCCTGGCATTCTTCAGTTTCCAATCAGCATCTGCAAGACAGAAGTCGTATAACCTTACAAGGACAGGTATGTAGTGGTTTGTTTTATTTTCGAGCCGTCTGATTTGGCTGTTTTGGTGAAATGAATAACAGTGGTTGGTACTTTTGCCAAACCACGGTAACTGAAGTCTCAGAGCTTTTGCTGGTATTTGGCACGAAAGTCCAAGTAACTACTGGTTTAGGAGAAAACTGCTGATGAAAATCTTGCTTGCTCTCTCCTGTTGATTTTTGCCTTTGTAGAAAACAAGATTTATATGACCTGAAATATTTATTTAGACAAAAGGGTGCCTGCCCTTCCAGTACTTGTATTTTCTAAATGCAACAGAGA
Source organism: Apteryx rowi (assembly GCF_003343035.1). Taxonomy (NCBI): domain Eukaryota; kingdom Metazoa; phylum Chordata; class Aves; order Apterygiformes; family Apterygidae; genus Apteryx; species Apteryx rowi. The sequence continues at coordinate 2,562,365 of NW_020449196.1, read as the reverse complement.
AAATTGGTTGTTCTATTCTTTAGGTGCAAATATAATGGCTAATTGTCTTTTGAAGTATTGATAAGAGCATATTTTTAAAGAGTTTTAATAAGACTTATTTGCATATTTTAAAAAGGTATAATATGACTGACTTGTGTGGCTGATTTCCTGCAAGAATAGCACTGGTTTTGTTGTTACATTGGTCCTTTGCTTGGTAACATGATGCTCCTGCTCATCAACTGAAAATTCAAGTCTCTTTTTGTTTGTTTTTAGTGTGGTATTAATAATATAAAATATACAAAAAGCTATGCCTAACTTTCTTCTTTCTATGTTTGACTTTGTTACTTCTGGCTAAAACAAAAAGAATTCCACAGTTCAGGCATAACATGACCTCATCTGTTGCAAGTGTTAATTTTTATGCTATCTTGTCTTCTATGTGGAGAGTTTTTGTCTTGTATGTTTTCAGTGGTATACAAGAGAAACAACCCAAAAATCTGCAGACAAAACATTTCCCAGTTTGAAAACTGTAGGGAATTTTCAAATAGCTTTATTAATTGTTTGAGATCTTAAGTCCCTGTCATGCAGTGTTTTTTATTTGGTTTTTGTTTTTTTAACACAGACCTCTATCTTCATCTGTCTCGCATTCTAGTATTTTATGGTGACATGTATGAGTGGCAATAAATTGCAGTATTGACTGGTGATTGCTCTGATCTTGTATGAAAGTAGTTAAACTTTTCAAAAACAAAACAAAAGAAAGTAAGGAAAGCTCTCTTTTCACAACAGTGTAACCAGCAAATTCATTTGCTTTTATTACAGCTATTGGAAACTTCAGCATATGTGATATTCTTGAGGATTTTTTCAGCTTAAAAGATTCCTAAATCAAAAGAAAATACATGTTGAATATAGAAGGAGAGACTTAAAAACCAAAGGCACAAATAATTGTTCTTTCAGCCTCTAGAATTCATAAATCTTTCAAGCCAATGCTATAGCTTTGAAGAGTAGATTAGTGGCTTTCCTTGTCAACATTTTAAGCGTGGCACCAGTGACTGCACGACTTATAAATTAATACCTAATAGTATCATGTTTTGGCACTGCTTGGTAGCTTCAAGCCCAGATTTGATTTAACTGGAGTGACTGTAACTCCCTCTTCAATTAGAGGGTTTGGCAAAAGGAGCCATAACTACTCTGTGATAAATGCATGCATTCATCTGCCATTGCTGGTTTTACAGCTCTTCCAAAATTGTGGGGATATTTGTTTAATGTCTATACTTGTGAATAGTAAAAATAGGCGTTTTTATTTTAAATTCCTGTTTTAAATTCCAGTAGGAATTCTGCTTATTTTTGGGAAAGGACAGGGAGTATAAATGTGTTCTAATTTTCAATATGTGCATTTTGAAATAGAGGCAATTAACATCAAATGTACATACATGCATATGGCTGTATAAAATATGCAAGTTAATAACTATATATTTGAGGATATAGAACTGCATCCCATCAAAAAAATTGTTCGGGAGGGGAGGAACTCAATACTGACTCCTGCTTTTACGTAGTTTGCAAACACACATAATGCCTGTGAAGAAGGCAATATAATACCTGTTTGCTCCTATTTTCAGAATATTGACCCTTCTAATTTTATGTTATCAGTGGAAAGATAAGGGTCTAATATTTAATTTTTGATTTTTAGTTCAGTAGATTGCTTCTTCATTTCGGCTTCTGCTTATGTTCATGGCAGCATGGGATTTTCAATTCCTGCTAGTGAAACTTTTTTTCTTTTGGCAAAGCTGTGGTGCATTATTAATAGAATATGCACACGGTTGTGGGTTCAAGATTAGCTTGATTATTAGCTGAAATAATGCAGTAGATGCATTCTGTTGGTGTTCATGTATGTTACTTTTTAGGTCAGGGAGGGGGGAGAAGAGGGGACAGCCCAAGCAGCTGGTCTGGCCAGTTCTCTCCAGCAGAAAGCCCTCCCTAACCTGAAGATGCACAGTACAGTAGGCAGCAGGGAAATACGATCCTATTTATTACTGCGCGTCCTGTCCTGCACAAGGAGCAGAGCTGCAGTTGCCGGCCAGCAGCGGAGAGCAGAGTCGCTACCCACAGCTTTGCGGCTCTTGGGCTCCCCTGAGCGTACCTGGGGTGAAGGGTGACCCGGAAGCGGAGCCCAGCAGAAGGGGGGTGGCGAGCAATTCATGCCCTGGCGTAGCAGTGTGTGAGGAGCATGGGCGATACCAGCCAGGCTGAAAAGTAGGTCTAATAAAAACTCTTTCTGGTGCTATGACTTGTTTACTGTTGTGTGCTTCAGAATGTGTTGAGACGACTTCAGTCTTTCGCTGACACCCGTTTCAGTGCCTTAGTTTCTAACTCGGCGCAGAGCAGAAGTTCTGAGGCCTGTAGGAAGTGTTTCCGCTTGGGAGGCAGCTGTTTGTGGTGTTGCTGTGGTGCGAGAGCAAAGCGCCTCCACGGAGCTTAAACCCGGTTTTGCTTTTTCCCCTGGAACTTTGAAGTGAAACTGACAGAAAAGAGAGTTATAAAACTGCATGGTTTGGTTTTTAATAATACTCAGGGTGTGCAGTGAGGCGTACAGACTGGCTTCTGAGCTCGGTTTCTCCGGTAGGGCAGGTGTGTTATGTTTCTTTCAGAAAGCAACTGGTGGTGCAGGGGCAGCTGTCAAACAATTGCACAAAGTGAATTGATGGGGGAGTGACAGAGGCGAACGTTTTAGAAGCCTCTTTAAATCAATGCGTGTAATATGAACTAGTAATAAGAAAGTATGGCAAGTACTGAAGTTCTGTAAGTGTTTCAGATCTGTCTTTTGTCCAATTGCAATTCCAAGAGGGACTTTAGTTCAACTTCTCATTTTTATTTATTGTTTGATCATTTTGTAGCATTTAAAGTTCAAGATGAATTTTCGTTTGAACTTTTTACAAATGGACATACTTTAACCAGGGGGCGAAAAAAAGATATTGGTCTTACTGAGGCTGATTATTTTAGGATAGGAGTTAGGTAGGAAGGAAATTTTGTTTGGTAACTTTAATATGTATTAGTTTATATGTCTATGGTTTAATGAGGAAAAAGTCTCATTGTACTGAGTTTTTATATATTCAGGAAACAATTATTAGTGGATTTGATTATTTTCCTCAGTTTTAGTTTGATAATTGCAGTTTTTCCAGACAAAAAATTTTCTTTTTTTACTTTATGAAATAGTTAATTAACTGTAGCTACTGCAAAAAGACCCAACAATAGAGAACCAAAGATCTTTAACTTCAGTTAAACTGAAGTTATTTAAAATTAAGAAAGATAATAAAATACCTTGTATTTCATCACTTGAAATGAAGCATACTCATGACAGTTTTATTTGTACAGCTATTCTTTCAAAACAAATCAGTTTAAAAATTAATATGGTCACTTCAGTGTAATACTGTACAATTTAAAACATCTAGAATGTCTTATGCTGCTGTTATACTTTCCATGCCTGCTGTAATTAGATTATAATTATAAGTATATTGCGCCCCTTAATTCTGCATCATGCATTTTTCATCAAAGTTATTTTGATAATGAGAGCGCAAAGTAAAGTAGAAAAACACACTAGAGATTGATGTAGCCTTACTCTTAACTAATGCAACTCCTCTGATCTTTTTAACTCAACTTAGCTTGTTTTTGTTAAAGACAAATAATCTATTTGCAAATCAAAACTTAAAAGGCAACAAAAATACAGGCTTGAATGTTCAGTTCTGTACATTTAGAAGAAAAATAAAGTTGGAAAGTTATTCTGAAGTATAAACTATGCTGAAACTTATGACCACCTCACTGTATATATTGTAATAAGCATTTTAATCTGTTCTGGCTACATATATGAAAGCGGGATAATTGAGATTAAACTGGAAAATAAAATTCCATTGTTCTTCTGAAGTGTTATAGGACAAGGCAGTAGTCTTACCTCTTAGGTCAGGAGGATCTTTTTTTCCTCTTTTGTGGCTAAAAGTTTGGCCCCTAACTTTATAGTTCAGTATATTCATGCATTCCAGTATCCTCCATCTGGCTGCCTTTTTTTTTTTTTTTTTTTTTTTTTTTTTTTAAATTGACTTGAAACCTGAAAGTGCTTTTATGTGTGCAAGCACAAACTTTCATGCCACTTAGATCAGAGCAACAGATGATACTGCATTTCTGGATAGAATTTTTCTTGCTCTTTTTGAAAAATTAGCAAAGAAAGTCTGAAAATTGTATGAGATTCCTTGGCGGGATTATGCTCTGGGACATCTGTGTATATCAGAATGGTATAACTTCATGTATAAGATTATTATCAGAGATGGAAGTAGGTTTCACCTGATCGAAGTTCAGGAAGCTGGATTTTGTGCTGCTGAGGTGCATGCCCTGAGTTCAGCCACAGGCCTTTAACCTCTCACTGGGTTAGCAGGTGCCTCCCTTTTATATGAGCCCTGAATTCATGGCAGATGAGTCTCCCTTGGGTTATTCCACTCCGGAATCTCGTCCTCGGCAATTGGTTGCTGTCCTACTTTTATGAAATACTGCGCTGTAAAGTTTTTACGAGAGAAATGCACAGTAAACAGTCATGTGCTTTCTCAAGTAATTGTGGTAAGCCCAGTAAGCCAGTTAGCTGATAGTTATAGAAAGCATATACAAATCAAGGGTATAGAGTATATGTCAGAGTGTGTTTCTTGCATCCTATACAGTTTATTTTTAAGTGAGCCCATAATAAAAAGTATTTTTCAATTACAAACTGATCAGACTGTATATAACTTTTTTTGTGGAGGAGACTGGCTCGTTAGCATAATAGTCTATACTGTGGCTCCTAAATATTCTTACAATACAAATATTAGATTATGATGCTTTTATTTACGTTGCTTGTGTAGCAGTGGATGACAATTTTCAGTGGTACTGAGTATAATAAATTACATGTCTCAAAATTTATCCCACTTTACATAATCTGAAAATCAAAATCTACACATCTGATCTAGTCAAAGCAAAAATATTTGAATATGGGGGCATTCAAAATCATATTTAAGCTCCTGTAGTTTAAAAAAAAAAAAAAAAAAGAACCCTCAAAACTCCAGTTCTTCCTAAAATGCTGAAGCTCCATAGATATCTACTGTATTTCTATTGTTCTTGTTCCCTTAATTATGGTTAATTTTATGCGTGACATTGCATTAGGAATGTAAATCTTTGTCTGAACTTTCCCTGTAAACATGATTATTTCTAGGAGTTGTCTTCTCTCGATTTGGTTCTCTGCGCTTAAAGAACCGTTTTCACCTACCTTTTTAGCTGTAGTGGGTTAAAAATGTTTTCCCTGCCACAGTGAGGCAGCAGAATTCAGTTGTCATCTCCCAGCACGTACTAAGTTTTTAGCAGAGGACTTGCACAATTCGAGGCAGGGATAAGCATGCAGAATGTGGGGCCTCCCCCCCCCAACCTCAATAATGAGCAGTCCCTCCACTGATATAAAAAGTAAACATTCCCCTGTTTGTTTTTTTCTGTGGTTTTACCATATTTCCTGCCTTTTCACTTTCTTTGTATTATTCTGAAGAACATCCCCAGAACTAGGCAGAAGTGAAAGCGACCAAGCGCGCCGAGCCGCCGAGAAGAGCAGGGCCCAGGCGCTGCGTGGAGCAGTGCAGCTCCCTGCGTGCGCAGTGTCTTTCAAACTCCAGCTCGATGTAATGTCTTCATTACTAAACTATGTTTTGGTTTTGGTTTGCTTTTTTTGCCAGTGATGTGTTCATGAAAATAGCAGTATTTTGGTAGTTTAATAGTTTAATGTGTATGAAGCACTATTTTTTTATATATTTTGGTATTGTATATATTTTTGGCCTTCACTAATGCTTCTCTTACATATCTCTGAACCTTCCTCAGTTGTCAAATAATTAGACTGTCCAATTCTGACTTGTGAAAAGAACTACTTGCTGTATTTCTGTAATGATTGTTATAATTTAAGAATATCACTTTTCCTGAGATAATTGCTTGCTCATTAAATGACTGCAATAATTGTCTTTAATATGTGCCAAAACAGAAACATTTTTGTAAAAAGTAGTTAACAGATGGCATAGGAAGGAAGCTTCTAGCTAGATCAATTTACAGGAGTAATCCTACAAATATCATTAGGGCAAGATTAGTTGACAAAAATAAGTAAAACAGAAGATAGTTTTTTAAAATTGATATTGTGGAAAAGGTACAATTGAGTATCTAAATATTTATTATCTGTGAACAGATGTCTGGTTAACACTGAAGAACTATAAAGCAATTCAGTGATGTGAGAGTACCAATACAAAGATGTAACCATGTAGCAATTGTGCCTTGAATTGTCTTCTAGAGACAGAAACCCATGCTATAATTGTTAAAGCTGTATTTCAATATATGCTTAAATTATAATTAGTTTAAGGGGAAAAAGCTATATTGTTCCATTTTCTGTTGTGCTAACACAACAGTTGGTGCTATGAACTGAACTCTGGGGAACTGATCTACTGCAGAGTAACTTTTTTTTTTTTCTTAGTTTGCTTCTTGGTTGTACAAAATTGTGTACTGTGGAAACAGTAGTAGGGAGAGAGGAAGGAGCAATGAGGTGGGAAGCAAAGAGGGCTCAGTGGCATTCTCCCTTGGTATCAGTGCCCGCTAATCTGTTCTGCCTAATGCCGTTCATTATCCAAAGTCTTCAAACATACCATTGCTTCCAGAATTTCCAGAATAGCATTTCATCTTTAGACACTTTGTAGGAAATCAACATTTCATGAAATGCTACTGAAACATCATTACTGAAAGAGAAATAGAACTTCTAATGATGTTAAGCTGTAGGTTTTTGAAGGTAGTCTAGGTACATTTGGAATTAATATTGCTTTTGTCCAAATGTAAGTATCAGCGTTATGTGCACTCAGGTTTTATGATTTAACTGTTATGTTAATTCTAAATATGTATATATAGAAATAATAATTTCTACCACAAACAGGCTTGTACAACTGGAGAGGTACTGTTTTCTTTGCTTCGTTGACTGATAAGATACAAAATTTGCACAGCCTTGTAGTTGCATGGATTTTTAAGAACAGTGTCTATCTTCAGGTGGTTAGAGCGGATTCAATTTGGTAACTCTTCAGGCTAATAAACGTAAGTGAATGGATTTCTTAGAATGATGTGATTGAGAATTCTTACGCTGATTTGAATAAATGTGATAAATGAATCTAGGAATGTAGCTTTAGGCTAGAAATGGTTGACAAGTCTTGCTTTTGAAAGCTGCACAATTTGTGGTGGAGATTGATTTTTCTCTCATAAAGGTAGCAGTCTTTCTTTCGTGTGGGTTATTTCACTTGTGTTTGCATGTACTTTGCACTTTGGAGGTTTTTTGCTCCCTTCGTGTCTTACTGTGAAGACTAACACTTTAATTTGTATCTTGGGATATGATTTTTTTTCCCCTCATACAATCTCTTCAGAAGTTAGTCTGTAGTTCAAAGTAATTTCCATGTTTTCAGCATATTGTGTATGCGTACATAATGCTATTCAATAGCATATGTAGCTATTAAAACAACAAACAAGAACTAGTTTTATCAATTCATAGAAAGGCTTCTTTCAGAGATGTTCATAACTTGACAATTTAGTTTCAGTTTATAAGTTGTAAAGAAAATGGAAGTTAGTCTTAGTTGTAGATCTCAATATTTTGGTTCCGAGCATTTTATTTCTCGTGCTATAGTTGGAAACAGTTCTAAAAAAAAAGTTTCTAAAATTTTGTTTTCAAAAGAGAATTCTGACTTTTTTTTTAATGTTAAGAGTAATCCTAAAAGCAATTGCTTCACTGTACCACTTTTTTACTGAATACCACTCATGTGGCAAGACAGTTCCTAAATAGTATTTTAAGCAACCTTACTAGAAACATAGCTATCATTCTTTTCATGACTTGTAGCACACTGTGGCTCTCAGTATCCGTTTTTATACTTTAAAAGGTTAAGAAATATTTCTAGAAGATTTAGTAAATTTAGTTTTTCTTTCTTCATTGAATCTTGGTAGCAGCTGCTAATGAGGCTCAGACATTGCTCAGCTTTCTGCAGATATTTTCTTGAAACATTGAAGTAGCAGGAACTTTGGTTCTTGCAAATCTTAAAAGCAGCAAATGTTACAGATGCTGAGCACAAGCTGTCAAAGAGAAGGCAGGTAAATTAATTTAAACATAGGAGTGATAGTGGAAAATAGGGTGAAGGTAAAGGCAGAGGACTGGATCATCACTCAGGGGAGATTTGGCATAGCCAAGCATCTTAAGAAAATAGAGTTATGCTGCTGATTAAATTCAGACTACTGTGGTGAATTTACACCCTCATTTTTGGAACAAACAGTCATGCTTTCAAAACAGCAAGTGTAATCTTTTGAGTTAGGTATGTGGAATCACAAAGGGGATCAAGTACAGCATGCGTGTGCAACTCATTGAACGGACATTTTAGAGGACTGTGTGCACAGTCTCAAGGAAGCCTTCCAAAATTTAATTTATTAAAATTGTTTTGGAGTTGTGAGGTACTACAATGCTGGGTGCTTTAATAATACTCAAGACTGAGCTGTAAAACTGAAGCATGATTTTACAGTCTGTTCTGCCATGATTTATTATGAGTGAGAAATAGCCGGTGGGTAGTGGCAGCTTCCTGATGGTCTGCATTTCTTGTGTGATTGTCCTGAAATTTCTGGAGTTGCGACCACTGATGTTAAATCATGGTCTTTTGGTTCTGGTACAACATTTCTAATAATGAGGTTTCTAATAATGAATTCTATATATTCACACTAGAGGAATAATGATCCTTTCAAATTATCATTTAGCTTTTGCTTGAGCAAGGGATGGTTGTGCTGGAGCACCCTGTTCATACTGAATAGGGCAAGTATTGCTTTACCTCGTTCAGGCCTGTCTGGAGTCCTCAGCGTAATTAGTAGGTGATATTCAAGATGTAACTGAATATGCTCTCTCTCCCCCCCCCCATATTCTATGTCGATTTTGATGTGTTTTTAAAGTCCTGTCAATGACAGCCATGTTAAATAAAATCTGTCCGTGAATTTAAGCGGAGGTAATCTAAATGAGGTGTCAGTGCCTTGCATGACTAAAATGGTATCAGAAGACATAAATGTGTTATTACATGGATGGAGAAAGGTATCTTTGCATCTTCTGGTTGTTGGTAGGATCCAGTAGTGTTACATGTACAAGCTTAAAGTTTCTTAAAGTTACTCTTACAGTTACAAAGTCAGAAAGGTCTTGCTGTCCTTCAGTCTAGTAAGAACAGCTTTTAAAAAGATAGGGCAAATGTATCTAAACGTTTCAGTGTTGTAACTTCTCTTATTTATATCATCCTATGGAGAGGGGGTAGCCTAGTGTACACTTCCTTCCCGTTGGTGGAAATAAATAAACCATTCACGCGTTTACCTGCAATCGTTTGGTATTATGAACTCCCATCGACTGCAGATCCTCTGCAAGAGACACGTTTTCTCACACCGGTCTGTTGTGGTTTTGGGCAAATGTGAACAGACTTTGACCAACTTTAGGAGTTTGTCAGGAATGACAACTGAACCTTGCTTGTTTAGGGAAGAGGGTCAAAGGCGCCTGTGCCCCTGACTCTGTGCCTGAGGACTGCCTTGGCAGCACACTGCCCTTTTCCAGCCAGTCTGTCGTCCTGCCGCGTGCTGACAGCAGTTTCTGTTGGCTTCAGTGCCATTAATGATGATATGCGTCTCTCTTGTCTTGAGCTTTACGCTGGGTCTTGTCCTCTTATGCTAAATGTCTGACTCAGCTGAGATAGAAAATTATTGCTATGCTTGTTTTTTCTGGAGGCTTGTCTTAAGCCTTTTTTTGTTTGATCCCTACCAGTAAGTCCTTACTCCATGCCTCTGCAATGAAGCTCTTGGATGCTATGTTCTTTCTCTAGAGAGTTTTTAATAGGCTTCTGGGGAAAAAACATTTTGTTCCTCCTTCATGGGCTTTTCCTTTGCCCTGAAACGAATTCTCTTGGTCCCCTGTGCCCTCTGACTGTGATCTTTATTTTCATGCCACTGCCTTTTTGATGAATTCCTTTCCTGTAAGCATCCAGTTTCCCTTCTCTATTTGGGGGGGGTGTGGGGGGGATAGGTGAGCATGTCTTTCAGGACTATGTGAGAAATCTAGATTCAACAGGAGAAGTCTTGATAGGCTTATGTAAATGCTAAAGTACTCTTATTTTGGAGATTCTAGCACTCTGGTATAGAAAGCCATTAAAGTGTTTCAGTGAAGCTGACACAAAAAATATGCAAGTTTGCTTGAATTGAAGTGGAAGAATTATTTCTCCTTCAATGTAAACGGAAATACTATGTGCAGTCAGCACTGATTTAAATGATAATGTGTGATTCCTTGGCTGTTAAGTTTTTTTTTTTTTTTAAGTAAATTGCTTTCCTCAATTTATGTCAGTATCTTTTAATACACGCCAAGTGCTGTTTTTTGTCTTTCTGAAATTACAAACATTGAAGAAGTTTTGGTTACTCTGTTAGGTATTAAGGAATACTACAAAAAGAAAAAATGTCATCTTCAAAGGTTCAGTAAACTTTTCAACTTAACTGTTGTTAGTGAATAAAATTATTCTAAATAGTGAGGTCTCGCACACAAGTCTTTCTGCATGTTACTTGTTTAAATGTAAAGATAGTTCATGATCAGTATTTCCTTATTAAAAAGGAATCAAATCAAGTCTTCAGTCTTTCATGTCTGTTTTTTTCTATCACAATACTTCATGGTTTTGCTATTCACAAGCAGCGCAAATACATACTGCTTAAAAAAAGGTGCTGGTATTAATATATAACCATTTCTGGATTTTGACCAGGATGACTATCAGTTGCAGCATGTTGTTTTGGGAACCTTCGTATTCCGAAAGAGCTGATTCATTTAAAACTTCTAAGTGAACTTTACCATTGTACCCAATATATTACAGAATTCACGCAGAATCTGTTAAATCATGCTGTCGGAACGTTTTGTGGAGGAGAATCTGCCTCTGTTTTTTCCATCTGCGGTTGCTTCCCTGACCTAGCCCAGCTTTCCTTTCTGCAGGTAACTGCAGGAGGGAGGTGCTGAGACAAAAGGTGGGCAGGTTCGCGCTGGTCCTGCATAGTTCTTGTCTGCTTGCCCTTGGCTTTCATCGCTTCACAGGATAAGTGACTCCGTTGCAGCAGCAGAAGAGTACAAAACACAGACCGCGGACGGTTCTGCAGTTTGCAGCCCTTCCCAGCTGTAGCGGCTGGATGGCGTGGGCACTTGCAGTCTTCTGACTCTAGACGCGATTTGGGGCAAAAGACTAAATTGAGAGGTTTTGGAGGGGAGAGTGTAAGAAAATAGTGCCTTCATAGTAAACTTCATAAGGATGAAAGGGTTTTTGTCTTTAATTATAAAAATATTTAGGAGTATTTTGACAATAAGTGAAACAAAGTTATGTCAATATTGAGCTACCGTTCAGGTTCTGTTCCATCCTCCTGCTTGTGCCTTGCCGTTCGTTGTGGAGCGTGTCTGCGACGGGCATGCTGAAGCTCATTCGGGCCTTTGTATTAAGGGAGTAAAAAGCTTCTTGTGTTTGTTGTTCTTCTTGGTGGTGCTTTTTGAGGGGGGGTTGTCTCCTGGCTCTCCCTCTGCTTGGTGGTGAAAAATATGAGGAAATTAGTCTCTTCATGGTAGAAAAGCGGTGGCCATTTAGAGCATGAGTGGACAGGTAGAGACTTGGGAAAATGGAATGAAGAAAGCTGTTTTCTACTTTAATTTGGAGTTGTTTGCAGTTTTGTTTTATCTGTTCTGCTAGCTCTTGCAGCCTGGTCTTTGTTGCTTTGCACTGAAATCAGCACTTTTAAGGGTTTTTTTTCTTTTGTATAATAAATCATAATTTCTGTCTAAAAATAAACAGAATTACTTGATATAAAATTACTCAATAAGAAAGCAGTAGCTAAAACCTGAGTACTTCTAAAGTAAGATGGAAATTTACCGAAGATTATAAATCTGAATAGTGCCTGTGCTATTTAAATTGTTGGGTATGTAGTGAAGAGGTTGGAAAAAAGCTATTTCAGCATATTCAACATCATGCTCTTCACTTTGCATGGAATGTATACAAGTCATTCAAGTGTTCTTTTTTCCTTTTTTTTTTTTAAAAAACTGTTTTAAAAGTCAAATTTTCAGCTGTTTTTTTACAATCTAAAGCTTTGTGCAACTTCTAAAATAAGACCTTTATTCAGAATCTTCTAACTGTATCTACCATACTGAAAAGAATTTCCTGAATTCTGATATGTCCCGCTGAGGTCAAACATGAATTTACAGTTGCAGGTGTAAAAGCTGAACACTTTGAACAGTTTTTCAGTTTTCCTGAGTGAAAGACTTTCTTGTAATGAAAAAAAAAAAAAAAAAAAAAAAGTAGCTTAAAAATTTTCTTTTAATACTAACTCAAAAATGTATTTGCTTTAGGACTTTGAACCTTGTCTGATACTTTTTCTTCTAGTAAAAGCATGTATTTCTTTCTCCCCATCCCCCTTTCCAGTTTTTAAAGTGAGGCAGTTTTACATGTGCAAGTGGTAGATACTGTATGTTTTCAAGCGCATATAGCTGAAATGATCTTGAGTGCTGTTGTTTCACGTGCGTATGGTAGTTTGTATCTGTTTTGGTATTGGGTCATTGACATAGATGCTAGTCTTTGACTCTCTGAAGGTCGCTAGCGTTTGGATACTGCTGGTCAGTATTGCCACGCCGGGATGTGTACTGGTTGGGTATGTTGCCTCCGTAATTTGTGCGCCCGGAAGTTGGGATGCTGAACTCCTAGCTGGCRTCTGCTAGTACGGTTGCGCTTGATGCATTTGTCTACTGAGCTGAAGCCAGTAGCAAGAGTTCCAGTGGTTTAGTGTCAGCTTATTTGAGCTGTTATAAGAATTACTGTATATTTCAAAACTACAGCAGTGGAAGTTGCTGGTGAAAAGGGAAGCTTTAAATGGTCGGTATGTTCTGTGTGCAGCTCTTACTCTGTGGCAGTGTGTGCTTCATTCCAGTATGACTCTTTCCCCTTTTTGGGTGTGGGGAGGGGAATGTTATAGTTGAATTCATGATTCTTGGTACTCTGATTACAGAATGCTACTGGTGTTCTGGCTTTCCAAGCAAATAGAAGCTTGAATTTTATTTGGCCCTTTGTTTTGCTTTTTGATCATTCTTGTGGTTCTGAAAGAAAGTGCTAAGGCTTGCTTCCTTTTGACTCATAAGGCCTTAAAGTAAGTTGTTCTTACAGCTCTTATTCCTTTCCACACTGACAGTTTCTGAAAGAATCTCTCCCATTAGAGATTAACTACTTTGTTTCAGTAAAAAACAAAACAAAACATTACTTTTCAGAATTTTTACTTAGACCATCATATTGAAAGATTTGTTCCTGCACTTAAACCTGAGCATATAAACTGTCTTACTGACTTCAGACAATTAAAACATAGAAATCTATTTTTTTTCAGGATGGGAGCTTTAGAATATTTTGAAATAAAAAGGGTTTAAAAAGTGAACGTTAGTTTCTGAAATTAGAAACATAAACTATTACAACAGTCTTTTGGGTTTTTTTGTTTGTTTTTTGTTTTTAATTGCGCATAGAGATTTGAAATAGGCTTAGGTAATCAGAATGAAAGTACAGTATTTGGAATCTAATGTATTATCATAAATTTTAAGGTTCCCATATTAAATTTCTTGAAAGAGGGAACTGTGATAAACACTGGGTTTCTGGAAGTATAGTTTAATTTTCTCACACCTTCAAAATTGTACACTGAAAAAGAACTTCTCAATCATAATTTAATGGTGCAGCACTGTATTACACTTAGATAAATTAGTACTTCAGTAGAGGGACTATAGTTTAAATACTGTCATAAATGAACAGAGTACACTCCACAACATTTACCTTTTCTTTCTTTTTTTCCTCAAAGTACTTAGTCAGCCATTTGCTAATCTGTAAAACGTAGTAATTTGCCACAGGAGTCTTGTCAGTAGTGCAAATTACAGAGGCTCAGTTGCACAAGCAGGAAGGAAAGGAAATAAAAGGCCAAGTTAGACTCTACTAAGAATGAATTTAAAAGAAGAATAACAAGATTGGAGGTGTAAAATACACTGATGTTTTAGCCACTGGGCCAAAATACCTTCTGAGGAAATACGGGCCCTATGGCACACTCACTGCTCTTTGGCTTTGGTACATTTGAATGCTGTTGGGGATGAGGCAGTTTATAACTGGAAGGTCCATTTGGAGACTTATGAAGACGGCGCCTGCTTTAGCAGAAGAGCCATCAGGATTTGCTTTGTGAGGTGAGAGAATCTATAGGGGAAGCAGGGAGGAAAGCAAGAGCAGATCATGAGTAGATCATGTGGTGTCAAAGGGTCGGATTTTGCAGCTGGTGCCTACGATGATTGCAACCTCTCATGTGGATTCTCCAGGCTCTAAGAAAGATTGAGCTCACGTTGCTTCATTTCACTTGATAAAGTACCTCTTGTGTGCCTCTCACTCTGTGTCACGTAGGCGGTAGGGCCATCTCTGAGATTTCTGTCCTTCTAGTTTGACTGAATTTGATCGACAGGCCAGAAATTAGGAGGAGCCATGAAGCATAAAGGCCCAGACTTGGACTGCATGGTTGCACAGCCTTGTTTTCTAAAGCAAGATGGCTAAAAATTGAACGGCTGTCACTTGTAGTTTAATGTACATGCATAATTGTAACCTGAGAGCTGGAAAACAACCTAGCTGAATATTTTAAAGCTAATTCTTCCTTGTAGGTCTGTAGTCAAAGAATTTGTGATTATCAAAGCCTGGCTTCGTCGTATGGGACAGAAGTATGCCTTGTCCTATGAGGGACAACAGTTCTGCCAGTTGTGAGCGTGAGACATTTGGTCTTTTTTCTTTTGTTCTASATCAAGCAACTCGGGGAAGAGGACCTTCAGGCAAAGGCATTAATAATGTATTTCCTTGGGATAGCCAATGAGTTTTGATAAAGTTGCAGTGAACAAACTGTTACCTGCACATCATGTAATGCTTAGCTAAGTTAATCTTGATTATGATAGCTGCGTGAAGATGCGTTGTGTATGTCCAATGACAAAGCATCTGGCTGGGTTAAAAAAAAAAAAAAAGAACTACTACTTTGCACTGCTATTTTAAACTTCAAAACATTGTGTGACGTTTCCTACGCTGTCACAGGTTTTGGCTGGTGTAAGGAAATTTTATATTGAGGAGCATTAAGAAAAAAAAATCAACACAGTCCTAGCAACGGTCTTGTTTATCATGCTGAAATACCTTCTGGTAATGTTTTTTTTGTTCCCTTAACACTGAGTTTGTTCACTTTAAGTTTGTTCACTTTATTGCAAAGTAACCAATTTCAGGTTAACAGCACTTGTAGACATGCATTCATCTGTAATAACAGGTCACATGTCACCTGATAACTTATGCGTTTTGAAATTAGGTGTGTTTCACTGCAGACATATTTCTTAAACAGGGAACTTCATAGTGTAAAAAATCCCAGATACTTAGATTATAAAGCTGAATGAATTGCTGCCTTCCTTTTCCTACTGAAGCATCTAGCAAATATCTAAAAGTTATTTTTGGATACAGATACAAAGGGATTATTAGAACATACTTCTATCAAGGTCTTAATTTTACAGTATTTTTATATTGCTGGCTATGCTAGTGTAAGGAGCTCCACTCCCACTTCTCTCAGCTTATTTCAGTGCTGGGATGTGTCCTACCTTCAGTTGTGTTGGTACTACTGTTAATTAGGCTACGCAGTATTGCTGAACTGCTGAACTTCAGCTGATCTGGGCAAAAAGTAATTCCCATTTCTGTATTTGCAGGGAGGGCTACAAGCATTTATAGAAGACTAGGTGACAAGGATAAGAATGGGACTCCAAGTTAGAATTGCCCCTGTAATAAACATGTATATATGTCAGCACTGTGGTATAGAGAGATTTTAAGTATCTGGGGATGTGGTGATTGTTTTAAGTCCTCAGAAAAGTTAGGCTGTGTAATAGTTGAAAAGCTCACTTTCAGAGGAATGTTTGTCGTATTCTGCAAATATGCTACTTTGCTTATCTATTAGAAGCTGTATAACTGTATGTGGTGGATCAAAATCAAAAAGCAGGGTTAAAGAATTGAACAGTATTGCACTGTTCTATTAAATATGTCCTGTTTTTAGCATCAGAATTGCAGTCAAAAACTAAAATAGTACTTAAACAGTGATTTAAATACAAAAGGACTCTGCTGTTGGAAGCAGTGACATTTATTGTATTTAAAAATCAGCCATGGGCTGTTTCAGTATATGTAACAAAACATGCATTTTAATGCGGATTTCTTTGAATACAGAACACTGATCTTGTGGCTCTAACAGCAGGAGTGGAGAACAGGTGATGGCTCTTAGGGGAGAGTCATGTCTGCACAACTGTTTCTAGTTCTCTACCATTCAGAAAAGAAAAAGAGCTCTCTAGAAAGTCAGATGGAGAGCAATGAAGTGGCTCACAATTCTGGTATAGGCATTTTTCTGCCTTCCTTATTCATATCACTTACTACCAAGGCTGCTTTTTGAAAATTCAGCAGATAGTAGCAGGAGGGCTAGAGTGATTTGCTCACATTAACCTTATACTTGTCACATTTTGTTGGTATGGCTTATATTTTCATGGTAGCTGATGCTGATGAACTGGAAAGATGGAATACAATCATTCTTTTTATAACATAAAATAATTAATTTTTTATGTATGTATGAATTTCTATTTGTGCTGATTGTTCTTGTAATTTTATAATAAATATTTGTTTATCTTTTCCAAAGTCCCCAAAATAACCCCTTAAAACATGACTTACCTTGCGGGAAAAAACCAAAAATACAAACTCACTTCAGCCAAACCCATTTAGGGATTTCCTGTTGTTTGCTTCCGTTTTGTGAGGAAGTTTCGGTTTCTCTTTATCAAAGTTGTAAGAGTTAGGAAATGAGGTATCTTTATTATAGTATTGCTTGAAGGGAAAACACAAGTTCGATAAAATTTTCCTCCTTTCTGAAATTGGAGAGGCATTCATAAAAAGATAGGTTTTAGTAGTTTTCTCTAAATAAAAGCTTGCATCATTAAATACAGTAAGAATTATTTTAGCATCCTTAACTGCACTTTAAATACAGTATATTTACATTTAATATCAATTCAGGGTGTCCCCTTACTCTGAATTTTAAATATAATGCAAAAATGTACTGAATTTAATCTTGTGAGAGAGTACAACGTTTCTCATAGAACAGAAAAGTTAACAGCTTATTCTACTTCTCCCCTGTAGTGTTATTCAGCAGGTTCTTAAAGCAGCACTTACTGGGGTGAGAGATTACGTTAACGGATATTTGTTCAGCGAAGACTTAAAAACTGGAGCCAACTTTGGTTTTTGCTTTTGGTTATCTACTGCTAATGCAGTTAAAACAATGAAGATGCTTCCTCCTGATACAATGTATTTTTTTCTCCTTTGGAGATGTGCCTGCATCCTGGTAGGATTTTGCCCCTTCCCAGGGCAAGAAGGGCGGCTGTGATGTTTCACCTAGTGTTAGGTTTTTCTGGAGTTAACAGCCAGCAGGCCGATAACAAGTTGAGGAGATCCATTCTCTTCTGCTGCTTTGCAACATCCTATTCCCCACAGTTACTGAAGTTGTCTGACTTTCTTTACCTGCTAAAAAGAAGTTTTTCTATTGATGTGTTCCAGAAGAAGCTAACTCTTACCTGTACCTTCTAAGAATATATTTGATGTGGTGAGATTTCAGGGGATCAGTGCATTTCTAGAGCTTTGTCTGTGGTTTTCAAACTCTAATGACTAGTCCCTTTAAATTAAGGAAAGACCTGTGTTATTTCCTTGTCTGTAAGTATTTGACTGAGTATCATATTGATTCATTCATTTCCAGATGCCTGCACAGAACTTGTCTCAAACAATAAGTGAAACCTAAAGTTCCTTTGTAGAGTATTGAGTTAGGTAAACTTTTTTTAAAGCAGTCAAATAATTGAGAAAATTAGCAGGTAAGATCAGCTAAGAGGGCAAGAAAGAAACAAAGTAGTGCAGCTCCTTTACTGGATACATTTCTATATTTTTGGCAACAAAGCTAAAACATTTTGGTCCTTAGGTTGGGCATAAAGGTTTTTAGGAAACTGTAGAGTTATAGCGCGCCTCTGAAATTGGTCTGAACCATAGTGATTCAGATCCATTGTGCATCCACAGCTCCAGTTGATCAGTATGATCCAACTCCATCTCCAATATGATCATTAGATGTTTTTATATTTTTATATATAGGTGCCCACACTTTTCTTTCCTATTAAGAATAACTGTACTTCTAGTGCGGTGCCCGCCCTATGGGTAGAGCAAAAGATATGCAATGCCTCAGGCTTAGATCAGTATAAGTAGTCACTGTTACTAGTTCTGCCTGTGAAAATTGCACCTGTGGAATCGCACTGAGGCGGGAGGTTTTATTGGTATCATATGCCAGTTTCCAGATAGCTCTGCTCAGTATGACAGGCTGCAACCAAAGAGAAGTGGGTGCACGGGCACAGAACACCAAGCCACTGAAGGCTGGCATGCGTCCAAGGTGATAGCTTGGTAGAGCAAGCAGGATGAAGCTTTCAATTTCTTTCATTTTCTGGCAATTTAATATGCTCTGTTACATAGTACTTCTGTTAAGGAGTACTTTTAAGATTTACAGTGAAGGAAGCCCACAGTTCTTGTGCAACTATGATGTTCAGAAAAAGAATCTAGCTGTATTTGACAATGAACCACAAAAAAGCTCTCTTTTCAACCAAAAGCTTCCAAATGGAAACTTCAGTGTGCTGTAGACTCATTCTCTAATGTCACATGCTGGCTTTGCAGCATGCCCGGGTTAGCAGGATCTGGTTACATTGGTTTGATTTCCTCTCAGCAAATGAGATGGTCAATCAGAACCTTACTGGTTAAGATGCAGCAGCATTAATAACTGTAATATATTAGCTATAAAAGTGGTGAAAGCACTGTATATGTATGTAATATGTTTTATTGGGTTTGGTAGCTTTTAGAAGAAAAACAACATCTTACTAGACAGTGTGTGACATGAAAAGCAGGCGCTTGTTTCCTCTTAGAAACATGACCGGTTTAAGGTTGCTGTCCTTTACATTAATATTTATTTCCAGTTAATCTTAAAATTCAGTCATAAACTTAGTGTTAAATGTGTTGTAAGGTTTGGATCACAGTAACCAAATTTACATTGTGAAGTAACCATTGTACAGAAAATAAAATGTTGCCTAGTCACATTGCAGTAGTAATCAGCTATTCATTTGTCAACGTTACAGGTAACAAATATGGGAAGTGGAAAAACTAGATTTTTTTCCCCTGTATCTTCTTTTTCCTTTCTTTAATGTACCAGTAACACTTTTGGGTTAGGTCTCAGGTATATGTATGTCTTAAGATTCTGTATACCTGAAACATTGAGACACTCATTCATTAGCAATGATAACAGGAAGCAGGGAAAAGAGTGAAGAGTATTATCAACATAATGAAAGAATAGTAATTTGAAATGCTTCACTGCCTCCCTTAATAGTTTCATATATGCACCAAACAAGAAAGGAAAAATGATAGAACCCTGTGGATCTGCATTTGACAGTGTGCTTGGCTTTGAAGAGCACTCCCAGCAGATAATGTGGAACAACTGTTGAACAAGAAAGTAAAAAAAATAGTTCAGAAGAAACTCTGGAAAAATAAATAAATCATTGCAGTTGCTGTCAAGGTCCTCTTGATTTGCCCATGGACCTGGTGGACTGAAAAGAATTTATCCTTTCTAGGCATCCTGTGCTTAGTAGTTGCCTCTTCCCACAGATGTGTCTAATCTACCACAAGAAGTAAAGGAATCTTTCCAGTCATTGGCAATGTAAACCTTTTAGCTTTCTATTTTTGGAATAGCTAGGATCATAATTAAGTTCTTAGTGGTAACTAGTCTTTGGGTGAGTAGATCCACAAGTGAAAATCAGTCTTTTTCTTAAAGATAAGGATTCTTTATATAATTAAATCAGGAATGTGTGACTCATTAAAATACCGGAGAAAGGTGTTACCAGTCCTTAGAGTGTATGTAGCTCAGGAGAGAGATTTAGTCTTAAAATTCTATGCACATACAGAATTGAAAGTAGTATAACATTGGCTTCAATGGCTACACTGTAAGAAATGTGTTCTGACAGTAGAAGTAATGTTTTGTTCATGGAACAGATAAGGTAGGATTTTCTAGAAGGTAAAAGGTTTTGCTATGTATATTCAACTCATTTTCTTGGGGCTTCCTGGGTAGTGGTATGCAGTGGATATGAAGGAACTATTAGAGGTTATGGAACAAATTTAAAGTGGCTTTACATCTTCAAGGGAGGAAAAAACAATGTCTGTTTGAGTTGATGACAATGATTTATGCTCATCTTAGGAAGTATTGTTGTGCCAGTAGAAGGTCTTCAAGTGCATATCCTAAACTTTCCACTAACAAGGTTTTGGGGAAATGCCATTTTATGAAAAGTCTACTCACCAGAGTACTTCTAGCTATTGGGAAGATTTCTGTCATGATTCCCTCTGGATATTGCCTGGTAACTTGGTTGCTTTTACATTAGCTTAATAAAGATGTCGTTCAGAGATTTATGGTGTCCCTTCTGCTCCTGCAAGACAGCGTGTCAAAGTCTCTTGAATGCTGCTGAAGAGAAGGTGCAGTCCTTGCTGCTGAGAATCAGGGCATAGGTGGAGAAGTCTATAGCTATTGTCTTACTCTATTCCACCCTTAATATTTTTTTTAGGGATAATTTTTCCGTGTGAACAGCCCAATTGCCTATACCTGCTGTTATTAATGGCTTTTCCAGGCAGCAGCAGCAGCATGAAATTGACATGATTCTTGACAATTTCATTGCTGCCCACAGGATTCTGAATAGCAGCAGGGGAACTGACTGGAGTCTTGTTAATTTCACTCTGCTGCTGCTTGGCAAAGCTATTAGCAGCAGCAGATACCCTGGAGCTCTCTCTGTGCAGGCTCAAGAAGACAACATTGCATTGGTTTACTTTCAGTTGTATTTGGATGATTATCTTTGCAACCATGAAAACTAAAAACATATTTTTCCAAATAAAATTTTCAGTTTTTTAAATACATGGCTGCCTTCAGTTTTTCCTTTCCACCTTCTCCTATGTATTTGTCAGTTAAGAATTTATTTCTTAATGCTGGTAGATGGAATAGCTTTGTAAGCCATTGGCAAAAGGATATTCTCCTTTAGGATGTTTGATGCACATTATCCCTCAATGAGGGGGAGGGGTATTTTTGACATAGCAAAGGCTTTGTCCTTTCTGTTGTAGATGCTATGCAGATGTTGCCCTTTGCGGGGTAAGGGTGTTTCTGGTTCTTCTAATCTCAAAACACTGGTGTTTCTTTTCAGATTTTGGGTTTTGTGACAGTGGTGACTTTCTTGATGCAGGTTTAATTAAAGCTTTAGTTTAGGATGACTGGCTGGTACCTTCCTGCATTTTCATGTATGGCATTCCTGTCTAGTTAGAAATATTACAGCAAAATTTTTTTTTTTTTTTTAAAAAAGCGTCCTCCGTTTTCTAACATAGTTTACTGTTTGTGGAGGGCAGGAGACACACTATAAACAGAAGCGGTAGTATAGAGCAAGAAGCAGAGGGTCAAGCCTCAGGAATGAAAACATACAGTTGCCTAGTCCAGTGAACTCACAGTTCTACAGTAATGAAGTAGTAAAAGTTATTCAGGAATGATTAAACCTGAGAGGCAGGTTTGAGCTCTGAGGAAATGTATAAGAAGAAACTTTGTTTTAAAGTAACAGTCTCTAGAAAGATTATTGCAAAAGATTTACCAAAGAAACTGCCATTTCTAGTATTGCATACAGAATCATTAGGCATATATTTTTTTTCTTGTTTTGTTTCCCTAGAATATTCAGGGAAGTGCAAATTTCGTTTTAAAATCCTCTAACATTACTAGCTTTAATAGCTTTTGGTTTAGAGCTAAAATTATACTGAGTGTGAAGCAGGAAAAATTTTTTTTATCTCAAAATATTAAAATAATAAACTGTTTAGCATTTTTCACTAACTTGTGAAATAATGCCCTTAAAAGATAAATCACTGCAACTTCTGTTATAGGTTGTATAATTGTAATTTAGAAGCATCTTGGTTAGAGTTTGAAAAAATAAAATTAAAATTTAATACTTGTCCTTGTGTATTAAGCTGCATGTTTACAGAAATAACTTTGAATTTAAGTGGTGTTGTTTACAAAACAATCCAGTTAATGTATCAGTACCACTAATATTTTAAATGGACAATGAAGGTCCTTTTGAAGTGAGTCTTAAAAGACGTGAAAGTCTGGTTAAGCCCAAGACCTAACTTTAAAAATCTCAAAATCACTGCAATATTTTAAATTGTCAATGGAAAATCATACGATACATATTTTTTATTTATTTCATGATGCGTAGTAAGAAAAAAAGCAACCATATTCTGGTCTGTCTTCATTCTTCTTGAATGGGCTTTGGAAAAAGATGCTGCTGCCAGGATATAGCTATCACATGAAAGTTTGTTTTGTTTTTCCCTTTTAACAACTTTTCAAAAACCTGATACCTTCTTTTAGGTTTGCTTTGATATGTTAACAATACATTTTTAAAATTTGGTCAGATCTTTTAAAATAACATTTCAAAATAATCTTGGAATGAACAGGAGTTTACTACATAGTCATGTTCCATTTAATTGAGGAGGTCTCTAGGTCTTGGGTGGGGTGGGGGGAGAATAAAATCGACTTAAGGGAATTCTTCCATTTTCTGTAAGAAACAGAGACGTCTGTAATAGGATGCTTCTGATCACTCTTACTAGCTTACAGTCGTAAGTTCAGTATAAAAAAGTAAAAGGCATCTTGGAGAGCAAAATGCGTTTGAGGCCACAGACGAAGGGGTTGTGCGTGTGTCCTCCCTCAGTTTAGATGAGAGCGCTATAAAGTTGCAGCGAAGTAGAATACACAGAAATGGTTAGTTCCCACGATTCTCAACCGAAGTGAAACGGCATTCGTGGTATTACTGCAGGAGGTGGAAAAGTAAGAGTTAATCACCGTGCCACATGCAGGGAAGAGCAGCCCGTTGGGGGTTAAATTGCAGAGTCTAATGGAATAATAACTGGTAGCACCATCTGCTGGCCTACTTCCGCAGAAGGAGTCAGTATTTTTAACGACATCTCTAATATTCATGCTGATGCATTTTGATGCTTTGTGCATTCATTTCTTTCTGTGCTTTGTTGGAATCTGGCTATCTGCTTACAGCTATTGTTGAAATTCAGCGCTGTGCGGGAGGTAGACGGTCTTTGTCGTACCTGAGTTGGACGATCAGTGGATGGATACTTGTCAAGGGAGAAAGATGTGGATAAATCACAATGTGTATTTGTGGAGGGTTGTGCATATCTTGGCTGCAGCTTGCTAAATAGGCCATTTAGCAATCTTCTTTCAATGCTTTTCTCTTGAGCACTGCCTGGGGTGCTGAAAAAGCAGAGGGCAAGCCTTTGTCTGACGCCAAAAATGTCTTCAGTGAAGAGGCCAAGAGGAAGGGTAAGTGAAAGCCTGAATGAGTGGGAGGAGGAGGGGTTCTTTGGGCTAAAAGGCTAATGGGATTGAATAACCTTCCTTATTACTGGCTGCTGCTGCGGGAGTCGTGCTGCATCGCCATCTTGAGCTTGTTGCTGTTTTCTCGAGTCTTGGTTATTTGTTATAGCCTGTAGGCCTTAAGGTGGCATTTTAGAGAGTGATCCTAAACCCTGCCTCCTTCCCAGTGCTGCAGCACTGCTATTAAGCCTTTGAGGCACGTATAGAAAATGTATCCAGTGAAGTGCACTGGATTTGGCCTGAAAATGTGTTTGGAAATTCCTGGTGGCTTTTCTTCATGCAGTAGTCAGAGGCGCATTTACGGGTGAGAACGTAACATAACTGTTATCTGCTGGGCTTTTTTGTCTGTTTGAATAGGAAATTCTTTCCATTCCTCAAAGGGGAAGGGGGAGGGGAGGAAAGCAAAAACATGTCTTCTAGTCTGCTTAAGGAGAGACTGATAATTTGGATACTGAATTCTTGGTGTAAACAATTCTGCGTAGATGAAGCTGTGATTAAAAACCCTAAAATAAAAGCAAGAGTTACATCTTCTAACTAATGTATTGAACTTCATGTTGTTCTAAATAAAATAAATACTGCTTTCGGATCTATTTACTAATATGCTGCATAGTTTAGTTTTGGTTTTGTCTTTTTCTTAATCTTGATTTTGTTCAAGCGTCTGTTCTGTTTAGCACTGAGTTAGCCTTGCAGATCTTATGTCTGCTTTAAGATATCTATGGCCCTGATGTCTTATCAAAAGAGGAATATTTATGCTGTTACCTCCGGTAATTCTTTGCTTTTTCAGATTCTGAGAAGAATATTTATTAGAGATGTGTGTCAAATGTATGGGAATGTTTAAGAATTGGTGACTCTAACTACAGAGGTGGAAAGAAGGGCGAGAAAATTTTAGAAGAATATATTTTAATGATTTTTCAGTATGTAGACTGGCTGTTTAAAACCTAACAATTGACGTACTCATTCTGAAACCCACGCCATTCTGTGGTAAAACAGAATCATTTTCCTTCTTTGTTGTGTCCTTGTATGAATCCCTGCCAGTTTGATTTTTTTTTTTGAATGCGATTCCAGATTAAGAACACTTGCACGTTTTCTAAAAGAATGTTAGTATTGTTAAAATAAGGGATTTTGTTTACTTTTTGTTTCTTATTACAGCCTCCTTCCTCCAAAAAGACTGATGGTTCAGGATCGTATACTAAGTTGCAGAATACCCAGGTGAGGGCAATGTCTGAAAAGAAGCAGAAGAAAAAAGCAGACTCTGAAAGTAAACAAGAGAAGGCAAATCGCATAATATCCGAAGCAATTGCAAAAGCAAAAGAGAGAGGAGAGAGAAACATTCCGCGAGTAATGAGTCCTGAAAACTTCCCCAGTGTTTCAGCTGAAGGAAAAGAGGAAAAGAAAGGAAGAAAAGTTAAATCGAAACCAAAGGACAAGGAGGGCAAAAAGGCAAAAACTGGTTCTTCATCCAAAATTAAAGAGAAAACAAAAATTGGGTAAGTAGATTAAAATGTCCTCTTATTTCTCTTCAGTTTGCAAGCATTCTATTAAAATGAAAACTGCTTACTGGTAACAAAATATTCTCCCCACCGCCTACAGAAAATTCTTTCTGATTAAGTCCATGTGTGGACTTTCTTATTCAGGAACAAGAATGCTTTGTTTTCTCTTTAGATTAAATCATTTTAGGACTGTCCTTTGAAAAGAATAGCTTTCATATTTTAAATTCATAGCCTACATTACTGTCTACTTTGAAGCACAGACAAGACCAAAGTATCTTTCATCTACCAGTGTAATCTGTTTTGAGTTTTAAATAGGTTTATCTGATATTATAAATGCTGTCTTTATCAATTGTGGCATATATCATCAATGCAGTATACATGATAAACTGCATAGGAAGAAACTGAAACTTTAATGAACTTTTGGGGAAGTGAATATTCATGTAGGTATCACATCTTGTATCAAAGGTAAAGTGTATATTGGGAAATTCTTATTCAAAGTGCTTTGTAGTCTTCGGTCCTATCAACTTGATCTGCCATCTTAAAAACTGTGCAGACTCGGCTGGGTCAGGCTGGGTTGGTACCTTGGTAAGGTGCCTCCAAAAAACTTGTAAGATGTTAGAGTGCTGCTAGGGATTCAAGGGATTCAGTAGGTGGCACTCCTTCCGACTTCGGAGCTAACCCCCTTCTCCAGTAGAGCTTTAAAGGAAAGCATGGGATTGCCAATGCTAAGTCTGTCAAGTAGGACTTGAAACAGAAATCTTAGCTGTGATGTGATTTTTATTTTTGGAATACTATGCCCTTTTTGCAATAACAGAAATACTAACTGGCACATCTGTCCAGAATTAAATGTCTCACATACATATTTATATTCTTATGTTTATGAAGCATAAATGAATGTTCTTTTAATCAGCTCATTTCTCTGCAATTTAGTTTGCAATTTTTCTAGATTTGTGCTTTTCTTATGTATTGAAGTTATCCTATAGTATAAAGGTTATTACTGTAAACTCTCATTAGTTCTTAACCTGAACTTTCCTGGTCTTTATTTCCTTCCTTTCTAGTTATGGCCTGACATGTGGATAATGTTCATTATACTCCTTAATGCTGCTTCCTGGATTTTTTTCCTCCATCTGCTTGTCAAAAGTGGGGTTTGGGATATTTACTTCCAAAGTTAATTTTACTTTCATATTCCTAAATTGAATGATGTTCTATAACAGATAGGCATTTTGTGTGTCTTTCCAATCTGGAAACTTATACACTGTTGTTTGGCTAGTATCAGTCTCTTGAAGTTTTATATGAATTGCTCGTAGTGTGCTTTTTATTCATTCTCCCGGATAATTAACAAAACCTACCAAACTATAATCCTTGTAATATATTACATTGTTTCCATGACTTTTTTTCTGTTTCAGAACAGTGAAAGAAACTGTTACCTTTGATTTATACTTCTCCAGACAGTTTTCTGTCTTCGTGAAACACTTAACTCTCCACATTAATTTGGATTTATTTTCAAGATATCACAAAGCAGAGTGAAGTGACAAGTCGACAAGATGTTTCCCAAACTATATTTTTAAACATGCTATTTGGGCTCGATCCAAAGTACCCTGAAGCTGGTAGAGAGACTCCAGTTCAGTTGACTCTGGTCCATTTGCCTTGATCGGTCAAGGTTTGCCTCTCCGTCGTTTCCCTGTGCGACCAGCTGAGGCCCCGGCAGCGCTCCGCTGACCGCCCGCCGCTGCCAGGCGGGCCTTGGCCCGGCGCGTGGGGCTGCCGAGGGCTCAGCAGCCGCCCCGCTCCCCAGCAGCGGGGAGAGGCGCCTAGAGCCGCCTCTCGCAGATTCGGCACTGCCTGTAGAGTTTGGTGGGCAGCTGTAAATCTGATGTTTCCTGGCTCCCAGTTGCTTCACTCTTTGGTATCTGAATAGCTTCATATGGTGTTACATTGTAGTTGCACTATTTTATGCTTTCAGTTAAATAAAATACAAAATGTTTAGGAAGGATATAATACAGCTGCTTTGAAGAGCAGTGAATTAAAAAAGGCCCTTTTATTATTATTACTACTTTTTAAAGAATAATCCTGCCAGACTTTACTTGAAGTGCAAGTGGAACTGTTGCTCTTATATACAAGCAATATTTACTGTAGAATGTTTACAGTTGGCTTTTTCAAAGATGGCTAAAAAATTGTATGATTACCAAAGTTCTTTTTATTAGAATCTGTTTTATTTGAAGAAAAATGAAATCTAGTAATAAGTAAGAGTTTTAAAAGGCTAAGAAACTCTTCTAATGCTTTCTTCCTATATTAAAGTCTTAAGAAAATATTCTTTAATGAATCTAAGCACGTTCTGGAAATTACTGTGATATCAAAATACGATTAAGGTTTTGGATGTGCAAGTTGTTGGCTTACATTTGTTTTCTCCATTATCTTAAAATAAAACAAAATGATTGAATCATCATTTGGTTTAGTTGGTCAAACCTTGGGAGAAAGTTTTACCATGTTAAAATAATATCTTGAAAAGACATGAGTGCTTTGGGGATGAAGGGGAAGGCATGACTTGTTTCATTAAAACTTTTGGTTTTCTCTTAGAAATATAGATTTTTGAAGTCTTTCTAAAGTGGGAAAACTCACTTTTTAATTAACTCGAGGGGAAAAAAAACAAACAAAAAAAAGCATGATATATATGACAGGACATTTTCTTTACTGCTTAAATGCAAGCACCCTGAAAGCTGAAGACACTAAGAAGTCCCATTATAAAAACAAAACAAATTACCTACTGTTATCAACTGCAGTTCTTTTACAAGCAGTAACATCACTGATGACACCTTAGTTACAGGTGTACAGTAATAAAATAAGCCAAGAATACATTCTAATAAGTAGGGAGAACTTGTTTGTGTGCATCTGCCTTTCCTTTCTAAAAGGACCTCCGCTCTGATATGTCCATCCCAGATGACATCTTTCTTTCCAGTAATTTCTATAGCAAACAAATTTAATTTGCATTAACTCTTCGGTATGCAAGTTCAGCTTGAGTCTGAGAGTCAGGCCGGTGCAGGACGGGGTGCGGAGTTAGGCTGCTTCGAGGAAAGGTCGAAAGGCAGGCTCCTTCTTCAGGGGACTCCTACTTCATTTGCAGGCTCGTATGGTGCTGGAAGAGCAGAGACTGGTCATAAATGTATTGCTTTTTCTGAGAAGAATGACTTTTATCTGGTCTTTCACATCCCCAGTAGCATCAAACCTAGTCTATCCAACGTGAGCACCGTTGTGCCTTCTCCAGTCTGGTACTCAAACAATGAACTCTGGTTTCGACTGGGGTCGCAGCCTTTGCTAGGGTCTTGCAAAGGCCCTGACTGTGTGGCGCGTGCTGGGTGGCTCGAGGAGTGTTTGCAGGGTGCCGGTTTCCCAGCTGCGGCTGGTAGCCAGCTGCTGTGCTGGGCCTGGCAGAGCTGGAGCCACCACGCTACTCGCTGAACGYACCTTGGTAAAACTGCCCAGGAGCCGCCAGCAAAAATGTGTCCGTAAAAGTATGATATAATACAGTGCGGCTTTTACTGAAATTGAGTAGCCCTCATCTAGGATCAAAATAAGTTCAGCTACTGTGTGTTGTAATTTAGGGGACAGGATGATTTTAAACAATCATTTTTTTTCTTGCTAATTATACATAAATTAGTATGTCTTTTCAAGCTTCATTTTAACTATTTTCCTTAGTGATTCCTATGAGATCTACAGGTACAGTAAAAACTTACAGCATGATTCTTTTCAGTTTATCATTGTTAGATATAAATTACTAGCAACTACTTTCTAGGCAGGCTACAGTTTTGTTCTAAAGGCAGAGATTAAGGATTTTAATCCTCTGATCTATTGAAGTCAAAGAAATAGCACCTATTAATTCAGTCAGAAGATTTAGAACTGGATTCAATAATTAAAGTTGCTGTGCCACAAGCATTGGTGAAGACAAATGACTGAATTCTTATTACTAAGATTGTTTTAAGTGTATGACAAATTATGAAAAGTAAAAGAATGTATATATAATATATTTAGCATTATCAAATTATGTAACCAGTTTGTTTTATGCATTGGTTACTTATCAAGTTAATTCTTGACAGCTGTCATATTTTACAATTTTTGTGAAAACTGCAGACCCACTTTTCTTATTCTGGATAGCCAGCATAGTGCATTGATGTTTAGGAATCTATTTAAATGCTTAACATTTTTGCATAGAATTTGTATCTATTTATGGGCTTTTCTAATTGATTATAATTCCACTTCTTCCATTTAAGGTGATGCATATTTAAACTAAAAAGTGTACTTTAACACCACTTGGTGTAAAGGGTAGAAGAATGATGAATTCATGAACATTCTGTTGTTCAGAAAAGTAGATTGGCATTTAGATTTTATAACTCTCACTGTATTCCCACCTACTCAGACATAAAATTAAATATCATGGCCTTAATGAAAAGCAGCAGCTCCACATTGCTGATGTAAAGGACAATATCAGTAGACTACATTTAAGCTTTTTTTTTCCCCACTGCATAATTAAAAAAAAAAAAAACAACACCTAAGTAGAAGTAGATTTACAGAAGTTCAGTTCGGGATGGTAGGTAGCCCTTTAAGTTCAAAACTGTTTCCTGTTATCAGAAACACGTTGATTGTTTTGTGTACTAAAAAGAACAATGATGCATCTTCTTTTAATTATTAACCCTTAAATTATGTAGTACATGAATCCAGCAAGTCCTTTGTGATCCGCTGCGCTACTCAAATGAGTGAATGTCACTGTAGCCTTGAACTAGGTCTCAGATATACCCTTACAGTACAGAGTATTTTAGGAACCTGAGAGCCTGACAGCAAATCTTTATGTGATCACTCTTTGATATAATACTGGTAAGATGGTTTGAATCCTGTCTAAACTCGGTTAGCAACAGGAGATGTGAGAAAGCAAATGATCCCCATGTTATGCTGGTGCTATATCATTTAAGGTTAAATACAAGAGCTTCAAATGCTTGTCATGGGCAGCAGACATTGCAAAGTTGCTTCTTGTAGTATATTTCAGGTAAATCATAGCCAAATGTTGGGTGAGAAATCTGTGCCTCATGGGAAGGGATCCCACTGCGTCTCTCTGGTCTGTTAGATCACCCCCCTTCCCCGTTCTGTCGCCATTAGGAATGGCACGCGCCCTCCAAACCGGCCTGTCCTGCCGGGATGCGTTTGCACGCGCTGAGCTGTGGCTCCTTGGCGTAGTTTTTGCTGCGCTCAAATTCTAGTGTTGATGTGGAAGTTGGGTTTAAGTGACAAAGTCTTCAGTTTCTTTTGCAGGATACATGGATGCAAAACAGCATGGTTTTGTCAACCAAATACTAAACACTAGTTTGTTCTCTTGCATTATTATTCTAATTCAGTACGAACCTGAAAGCATTGTTTGCTTGTTTGTTTGAGACTAGACTAGTGTGTTAAAAATCAGCGCACAGTCCAGGTATTAATGGCAGATATAACTGGAGACCGAGACAGTGGCTAATTTTAGTATGCTATCATTGCTTATTAAGCATATGGTAAAATGATAACAACTTTTATTTATACTACCAGTATCTCTGATTGCAAGAGGATACTGTATCTTGTCAAGAGAAAATCTGCTTTGGATTTTGCTAATAGATAAGATTTTTTAACTGAGTTATTAAAGAATACTAACATAGCTGTTGATAATGTAGGTGTTTTATTGCTAGTAACATAACAAATGATTTGACTATGAATTAAAATATCTGGGAGGTGGCTGTTTGGCACACTAATAATTAGATGCTTAGTGTTTCTCTGTTTGGAGAAAGTTGAAGTAAAATGATGTATCAAAGGCATGCATCAAAGTCCAGCAGTATCTTATTATTTCTTACATGCATAATACAAAGTTGCCATCTTTCTTTACTTTTCTCTTTAATATTTTGTCATGTTTATTATTTGGAAGGCTTTGAAATTGTTCTTCATAATGCTAAAGCTATTTAAAGTACTGACAACTCTTCTATCACATTTCTCTGTTTTTAAACAGAAGGGGGGATGCAACAGATTCTTAGAAGTTTTTAATTTATGAGGAGGAAGCTGCACAGTTCAGAGATGTGCTCCTCAAATTGTAGGTCATGGTGGTCTTGCAGGTACTTCAAGTCTTCTAGGTTTGTGGTCCCAAAACACCGAGTCATATGCTAAGGATTAGAAATAATAGGTTTCTCAACTTTTTTATTTTAATTTGTGAATACAGAAGAAGGAAATATATGTTTAAAAAATCTACATTTTCTAATTATGATAGTATTTCCAGATGTTATGTAATAAGATGTTTTAGGTTTTAAAAAGCAAGAAAAAGTGAAATTGGTGTGGAGCATAGTGAAATTATTTATACTGTGCCTACAGTGTGCTGTTTCTCTTCTAGAGAAACAGAATAGCTTCTGTTCTGAACAGTTTGTTTCAGTGTGGAAAAAGAGATTTTAGCCAAGGATCTCTATGATTTCATGCAGAAATTTATAAACTGGTAAGGAAGAGAACTTGCTTTTTCAGTGAAAATTGATTGAATTGATCCAGTTTACCAGCTTCTGAAAATCGTTTTCACATAGCAGATTTTTTAGAAGTTTCTGGCCAAAATGTGAGCAGATTGCATTTTTACTAATAGAAACTGATGGTTTTAGCACCAGACTGTTTTTCAGCAACTTCTGATACGAGGGAGCGCTGTGGTTCTGGGCCCTGGCTCAGAGCGGAGTGAAGCAGTGCGTCTGCTCCCTTCCGTGGCAGCGGCTCTGTATCCGTACCCACGTCGAGGAGGAGGCTTGCGGATCTGCAGCCTGTAGGGAAGAGGAGTGCTGGGGGGGGATTGCAAGAACCAAGTAAGACGGAGCAGCCTGTGGAGGAATGGAGTAATTCCCTGCTAAGACTGCAGGGACAGGATAAGAGGCGATGGTACTACTAAAGAAAAGGAGAGGAAAAGTGTGCGAGGAAAGATGGAGTTAGAGCCGTCTGTAGTCACAAAATACACTCTCTGTAGCCTGTGTGCTGTAACTGAAGGTCCTTACATTGCTCTGCTATTCAAAGGATACCACTACAGCCCATAGGAGAACTGTCAGGGCCTTTCTTACTACTGTTTTATTTGAATCCAGAAGCAATCCGAGTCTAAGGTGATGCAAGAAATGAAGATGAAGCTAAGGCTGCAGGGATACAAATGCTTAACATAGCAACATGCATTTAGGAAGCACTTTAATCTACTGGTACACAGAGGATGGTCAAAATTTGGAGCTGGTTGCCCAGAGAGCTATCAGCCTTGGACATATCTAGAATTTGACTGGACAAGGTCCTACATAACATAAAACAGCTTTGAAGTTGACTTTGAGTAGGTGTTGAACCAGATGTGCCTCAGAGATCCCTTCCAACTTGACTTATACCAATATTAAATAAATATTAAAATATATTTATTTATCCTTTTTCTTTGTTGTTACTAAAGCAGTCTTGTTTTCCATTTAAAAAAAAAACAGAATATATCTGAAAATCACAATTATCTCTTTGACATACATACATCTGGTTTTGTTGCCTTATTTTCCCCAACTGAAAGAGAAGACTCATGATCTTATTTATTGGGGGAAAATATTAATTTAAAATTATGAGTTCATTGGATTGAATATGCTCTTTGTCCAGTTATTTCAGTGAAGAGGTCGACAGGGGACAGTTACAGATCAGCACAACTTGTTGCACTTGCTTAACATGTGGGCAAAGTTCAGATGAGCACGTGAAATATATGTAAAATCCAACAGAGCACTTCATTTTGCCAAGGAAGACACTGATCTTGTCAATTATCATGAACTCATACAATATTTCTTAATTCTTCATTCACTAGGTAGAATTTGTAGTTTAGGTTTTGAATTCCAATACATCCCTTTTAATAAAGATGTAATTTTTGTAGGGTTCTTGGTGATAGCTCTTGTTCAATCAGACATGGAATTGTTTTTTTCCCATTCCTTTCCCTCAAGATCTGGGCAAAGAGAAGTGATTCCTATTTTTTTCAGGTTTCCCTCTCCATACAGTCTAC
Source organism: Apteryx rowi (assembly GCF_003343035.1). Taxonomy (NCBI): domain Eukaryota; kingdom Metazoa; phylum Chordata; class Aves; order Apterygiformes; family Apterygidae; genus Apteryx; species Apteryx rowi. The sequence goes on along the minus strand of NW_020449196.1, from coordinate 2,529,260 downwards.
TTTTCCACGTGCAACAATTTTTCTTTTTCCTTTTCTTTTTGTTAGATGCTTCCCTCGCCACTCACTTGATAATAGTTTGGATGCTTTGTGCATTCTTTACCCTCATATATGTATTCATTACATCTCTGGCTTGCCTGATGTTTTTGCATCCCAGGTTTAGTTTTTGTCTGAAACTAAAGCAAGCCCTTTTGCATACGTGTCTGCTGATAGTGTTCAGCGCCACACCAAAGTCCAGCAGAGCCAGGCTCTCTTCCACTGTGCCCTACCAGAATCCTTCAGTTCAGTTTTCAGAGCTTTCTGTTCACTGCTCCACTGTCCCCCCCATTAGACACTCGTGCGTTAATGCTTTTGTGTAACCCTCTTCCCACGGGGGCTTATAGGAGCGTCCAGGAGTGTCTCTGCTAGGCAAGARCAGAGATTGATCTAGCTTAGTATCCCATCTCCAGCAACGGCCACAAGTAGATGCACTGGGAGGAGTGCAAAAACAGGGCAAACGTGGTACTTCTGAATGATTTCCCAACCGCCAAACACTCACTTCAGGAGCTTCCCGAGATAGGTACGGTTTTATGAATTTACTGGTCTTCAGTAGCTTCCTGCCCGTAGATTTGTCGGGTGTCCCTTTGAATCTGTGTTAAATTCAAGCGTCCGCAAGTCCCTTTCACAAGAGGTTCAGAAGCTGCATCACAGTGTGCCCTGTCTGCGTTAGACTGGGGAAAACGTAGCTAATTGCTTATATTAGCTGACGCGTGCTAATGACACACCTTTACGTTCTCCGAAGCGAAGCAGGGGGAAAAAGTGGTGTAAATGGACTGTCCAAGTCTGTTATCAGGAAGAAGCATGTTTTACAAATACCTGAAATCAAACAGTATTAAAAAAAAAAAAAATCCTCATCAGAGATGGAAAGAAACCACCCTGGAAGACAATAGGGAAACCACTGTGTTCGTTTCTGAAATTTTATTTACTGTGACTATGAAAAATGTTTTATAATTAATAATTAAACTGCGAACACCTAACGCAAAGCAGGGGCTTGAGCTCTAGAATTCACTTTTGAACAAGCAGTAGTTCTTAAATGCAGAATTGTGATGCTTACTGCAGCTTAACTTCAATTTGCCAGCACCGCACCATTCATTCTAGGAAACCAAAAGGTGGAAGTAATCTTTTTTTTTTTTTTTTTTTTTTAACCTTTCTACAGAACAAACTTTGGCTAAATATAGAAAACATGTAGAAATGTTAATTGCTTTTTAAAATGACTATCATCTTTTTAGCCATGTTGTTTAAACAACCTATAGTGTTTTGGTAATTTAAGAGTTTTGTTTTCTGTGTGGACTGTTAGTCTGGATGTASTAAATACGTGATAGTTCTCTTATTTGGGCATTTTCCAAAGAGAAACAAATGAGATAAAAATGTTTCAGCTACCTTCTCAGTGTTTTTTCAGGTGGCCAATATATTTGAGCTGCTTTGACATAAAAAATAACATGTATTGCCTTCATAAAGGCTACTGTCTTGGGTTTAATTTGCTCTGTAAAATGGCAGCAGATACTTGTATGTCAGTACAGTTAACTTCATTTTTTGGTTACACAGATCTGATGATTAGATACTGTGTAAAATGTATGTTTTAGGCCAGGTCTTTATCTGTGTTTCTGTTGGGTAGTTTGTAATCATTCTGTGATTATTCCAGTGAAAACATATTTGAAGAGTAATATTTATTACATTTCAAAAATGAAAAAAAAATATTTTGACATTTATTTTGACATTTTAGTATAGCTGACATTAATGTTTTCATATGTGTTAAAAACAAATTAAGCGATATGATTTACAGCATAACCTTTAAATTTGAACTAAGAAATAATTGGTACTTTTTCATTTTAATTTATCTAATTTATTCAGCGCAAGATTGGTTCTTAGAGCATTCTAGGAGATTCTAAGAGTTCTTAGAGATAAAATGACTGTGTATTGAATATAGCTTCTCTATTTATTTGTTACATTTTAAAAACAGGTATTCTTGCAATTCCCTCAGTTTAACTGTAGCATGCAAGATTTGTAAGTTCAAATAAGTCATGTCAGACACAGTTTTGAACAATATCAGATTGTTGTCCGTAGCTGAATTTTTAATGAGAAAAAATAAGATCTGTTTTACAAAGATAACTATGCAGATAAAAATTAGCATGAGTATTATCTGCAAATGATGATAGTAAGATGTAATACAGATAATTTATGTCTGTCACTGATTAGTTTAAATGTTGGATTTTATATCTCCCTTATTTATTTAAAGATTTGAAACAGCTGCGATACAAAGAAGTTTGAAATAGTCAGATACCTGCTTACCTGCAGAGAATTTCAGTAGCGGTAGCAAAAAATACCAACTACTGTAAAGTTGTAGCTTTCTCTTTTGTGAAATATTTTTCATTTTTTGGCTGGTGGCACTTCCTGATTTTTATAGTAAAAAGAATAAGGAAATCACTAGTAGGTGTGTTATTTTTAATCTTGAAATTAAGTAAACTTTAATATACAGTGTTCGCTTAGGATGTTTTCTTTGTTTGTTTTTTTAACAGAAAGCTAATCATCACTCTGGGTAAAAAGCAGAAAAGAAGAAACGAATCTTCAGATGAATTGTCTGATGCTAAGCAGACTCCACGGCGGTCATTGAAAGATGAAGACTCACAGGTAAGTAGCCAGAATTTTCCTCTTTTAAATTTGCATATGTTGTTATTCCTACAGATCTTTTTTGCCCCCTCTCCAAAATGTTATATTCCTTTTGACACAGTGACAGTTAGTTATTCTGTTTGGTTTTGCAGCTCCCGATTTTAAGAATAAATGGTAATAAAGTAATTCAAGTATGCTGTCTACCTGTAACAAGAGAAGTTAGTGTGACACTGGGAACTGACCTGTGTTCAGGTGTTGTTAGTATTTATTTGTTCATTGAGTTTCAACAATTTAGGGGACTGGGAGGGTCGGGAGTTTGGGGTGTTTTTTTTTTTTGCTTTGTTTTGTTTTTCAAATATCAAGCAGAACACTTTTGAAATTATCTGATAATATTCTGAATTAGGTTAACAACACTGAAATTATTTCTGCAAATTGTAGGATTACTTAATACTTAATGTTACGAAGTGGCACGTTGCTGAACTTTGGACCTTTAAATTGCGTATTTTAATGTTCTTTTACAAATCACTCAACTGTACAAGATTATTTTGAGGCTTATGGATATATGCACTATTGAAAACCTTGTTACCTATTACACTACAAACAAGAAGGTAGACTCCTTGCTGAGAAGAATTTTGATGCAATTTCTGCATCATGAGGCAGTAGCAGTTAGTTTTGCAAGCCCAGTCTCCCCTAAATTCCTTATATTATCCCCTAGACTCCTTATATTATCAACTGCTTTTTCCTGTTGAAAATCAGAAGATCCTACAGCTTAGAGTCCCGCTTTTGTAGCATCTGGGCGATAGCATATATATTGTACATGATCCAGTAAACTGCAGTTTAATCTGGATGCTGAAGCACTGTAGGTTATCTCTGGAAGACAGACAGTTTTGCTCCTGAGAGAGAAACAAATAATTACTTATTGGAAGTGTCAAGATTTTCAAAGGGAACAGGCTATAACAAGTAAAATAAATGTTGGTTCCAGTAAATGACAAAGTTTTTAGTCACCAATAATATTAACCTGTTCACAAATTGTTTGCATCTCTTGTATTTTGTCATTGTTAATTGAAATAAAAAGAAACTATTCACATAATCAAAATATGGAATCGGGGCTCAGGCAGCTATGGTTGATTTTCCCCAGTAGTGTGTTTTTGTTTCTATTAAATAATTTCATTTTTCACTCAAATTAATAACAACATAGCTAATTATTTGCAAACATTATACATGGCAAAATATGAACTGTTTGTAAGAGATTATATCCTGTTTACGTGTATAAAAGTAACAGAATTATAACTTTCCTGCTCTAGAGCAAACTCATTAAAAGTAAGATTTCTTCCAGAAAACGTACAGATTTTTTATCCTCTGGCAATTTTATCTGTAGAGATGAAATCAATATTCAAAATAAAGTGTTGTAGAATAAAAATTAATTGTATAATTTGATGACAACGTCAGAAAATAATTATGAAGTACAGAGTTGACCTTTAGTATTTTGGAGATAATAAAGCTGGAACTAAAAGATCAGAAACCATTTCTGAATGAATTTTAGTTAATTTAGGCAATAGTGTGTCTTAGGTAAAAGTTACCAGTAAGGGAACATGGAATGAATTATTTCTCAGGGAATTTGTCTTGATGTGGAAAATCTACTTAGTACTATTTGAAGAACCTGAAAGCAGATTTGGTGGTTCTGAAGTATGCAGCTTATCTATAGTTTTCAGTAACAGCAGACCATAAACATAATGGCCAGCAGATTGAGTGCAAAAGTCTTAACTAAGATCTTTTCATTTTTGTTGGGTTTTTTTTGTTTTGTTTTTTCACTAGTCCTATTCCAAGGGTCATCTTCAGCTCTGGTGTGGATAGGCAGAGAGGGAGGAACGTCAGATCACGTGGTGGTCCTGGCCTGATGAAGGGAACAGAGGGTGGAGATGATGGGGGACATGGGCTAGATAAAAACTGCACTGCAGAATGGTACACAGCATTGCACGTTAGCTTTGGGAGAAGCAGAACAGGAAGGATGTCAGTTGCTTTAGTTAACTCATTTTCTCTGTTTATTTTTCAAACACTTTCATCATTTTTTTTCTTCTATTGCAAGTAGCTTTCTGTTTCTACGCTCTGGGCGGGGGCAATTTTAGGTCTTTTTTCATAATTCATTTGATATGCCTAGTTTCTCAGTAAGTGTCTTCGTAAAACACATTGATCTATTTGTTGGAAAAATGTGTGGTGGTACTAAATTTCATGCTTTAGAGCAGTTGTTTATGCCTGTACTTCTCAGTTCAGGGAAACACACAGATTTTTTTTTTCAAACAAATCAGGTAATATATTAATATCTTAGAAAACATATGTCTGTTGAAGTTTTCTTAATTGCTTAATATATTAAGTAGTAGTGAGAAGGATTGAAAATGCTTCTCAGTGGCTCAAGAGGTTTGGTAAACTTCAACAAATACGTAATGAGCCAAAACCTGAACCTGGTTCTTACTCCTCCTTTTCTCACTTCGTGCATCACTGTACTTTGGTCCTGTTAGCTGCCGTTCTGTTTGGAAACTTCTACTTCCTTCAGCAAACTTCTGTTGATTTAACTATAATGTGATATTTTGGTATTTGTGTAAACTTAAAGTTTCTTTTTGCATTAAGAAAAAACACTTTTTATCAAGGTATAGTTAATCTGGCAACATTATTGTAGAAAACTGATTGAATAAGTATTTTCATTTTTACACTGTCCCAGCTTCTCTAGAAGAATGGTAATACTCATTCCTTGATTTTTGCTCTATTGTGTGTACTGTGCTATTTCTCTGTCATACTAAAACACTTCCAGTGTATTTGCTAATTTTACCAGATGCCAGCCAGACCAAAGGTTGAATTTAACGGCCAGGTAGAAAGTTCCTGGGCTAAAATTTTATTGTTACTGTAAAATCTGCTGTAGAAGCCAGCGGCCCTATCTGTGTCTGATCTCAGAGTATTTTTTGTTCTATTCACAGTTTGTTCTTCTCAGACTGATTAATATAGTATATTGCAACCAACAGTGGCTGAATAAATAAACACTTTGCTGTGTAGCTCAGTATAATAAGTTTCATTAATACAGGACATTTTCTTTTGATGATTTTATTTTTGTGATGATCAGCTCTCTTAAGGAGGTTGCACTATTTTCAAATGTTAGTTGGTTTTAGGTTAGCTGACTAATTTGACTCTGTTGTTTATCTGGTGGATGGGTTTAGAAATCAGTTTTAAAATGGTTAAATATGTGATGTCTAACATCCTGGTGCTGAATGGTGAGAGGATGTGTGAAAACAGTGTAAGCATTTGAAGCAGTGAGATGAGAAGAAATTTTTGTATTAGAGAGGCAGAATATTATTTCTCCAAACTGGAGCTGCTTGTTCTCAGACTCTTGCAGAAACAACAGTGGAAGATCCAGAGAGATAAAAGCAAAGCAAGCAAAATGCTGCTTTTAAACAAGCTTGAGGCAGAGGACAATATGTTGAACAGGAAATGTTAAAAAAGCAACAAAATTATTAGCAATCAGATCACCTTTATCATGATCTAATAATCTCTCTTTTTCTGAAAATCTTCATAATTTTTTATGTGTTGTTTAATAGAGACACTTCAGCATATTTTATATCTTTTGCTCATAGATTATTGAATTAAACAATAAGACGCTGTCCTTCTACTATTTTCTGCTACCTTATGAAATTATTTTGAAATACAGATGCTTTCTTACAAGAGACCTGTTATTTTTCAGCTTTATTCCTCTACCCTGAAATATTACTCCATGTTTGCTTTTGAACTCTAAAAACAAGAGTATCAAATGTTTATATGTAAAACATAAGAAAAATTAGTGGGTTTATAGGTTGAAACATTGTATTTGACTGCTTCCATCCCTCTGCGGTTCACATGCTTCATGCTGTCCATCAAATGTTAGCCTTTGATTTTAGATCTAGCTAAAGTATTGCTTAAAAAAACCCCCAAACCTGCAGTTCATATTAGAGGAGGTTTTTGGTAAAAATTCCRTTTGTATTCTACTGTATGCAGAAGAGAAGATCAAATCGTCAAGTTAAAAGGAAAAAGTATGCTGAAGAAGGAGAAGGAAAGCAATCGGAAGAGGAGGCTAAAGTTTCTGTGAAAATCAAAAAGAGTTCTGCTCCTTTACCTGCTGAACAGCCTTTACAATTATTTGTTGTAAGTAAAATCTGGCTTGTTCTGTAGTGGCGACTTTCCAGTTGTCTCAATGGGTTTAGTGAATAAAGCTCACAATTTGGAAGGAAAACCTTATTAATACTAATCTATAGCTTATTTAATGTGATATCTTGCTGAAGATCTTAAGAACTGGAAGTAATGACTAATTACCGTTTTTTTTTCTTTTTTGGTTAAAAACGTTCATCAATTTAACTGAAGTTACAATTAAGGATAAGGATATCTTCAAGAATGTGTCATGCTGTGTAGGCATACAAAAGGCCATGTGTTAATATGTATTTACTGTGACTTCTAGAAGCATAAAAGCGAGAGAGCCTCTGCTTACTGAGATTGAAAAAGAATACTCCTGCCTTTTTTCCCCCTCAGGTTTGCACTTCACTGTTTAACCTGTGCCAGCTCTGGTACTTAAATTTTTTGTTGAGCCATTCTAGGTAAATACAGTGGCAGGAAAAAAAGAGCAAAAAAGTGCTCGTGAGACAATTGAAGGAGTGCCAGAGCTGCGAGGGAGGGAGGAGGACAGCCCGGTTGGGAACAAGTCAGGCAGGAGGGAAGGCGACTTTTTACTGTAAGCAACCTTTAAAGATTGGCTCACTAGCTCTGGAACCACAGTGCCAGTCCTGGCAGAGCTCAGTAATTCAGTAGCTGTTTCACACCTAAGCCCTGCTGGAATTCACAAGCAGGGCCCTGGTCTGCCTGATTCCCCAGCGTGTTTCTGGGCTCAGAGGAGATCTATTAAATCGCATTTGACACATGCTCCGTTGTTTTTCTTTTATTAATTTTTTAACCTGTCTGCCAGAGTCCTTATCCTTCCATCTCTGTATAAAGAAATTCTGGATGTCAGCTGCATCAGATCAACTGTTTAGGGCATACACAGTGAGTCTGTTTTTGGAAAGCGTCAAAATCACTGCTGCTTGCACTATAAATGTGTTTGGCAGGTGAGCATTGGGGCTGATGCTTTTTGGAAGTGCCAGACGTGCTGTATTTTTATATGTTTTTCTCTCTGGGTATAAATCTGGAAAATCCTCCTGTTAAGCTGATCATATGAAAGTGCCTAGCTTCTTTTAAAAAAAAAAAAAAAAAAAAAAAAACCTGTTCATCCAGAGACAAATACTTTGCTTTAGTATGGGATTGTATTTTTTAGACTAAGTAGTATTAATCAAATATCAGTTGAATGAAATAGACAATAATAGTTGTCTGCTTCTTGTTTTCTTTCTTTTTTTATTAAATAAAACTGATGCACCTATATAAAAGAYGGAATAGATATAATGTATTTTATTTTTTTTACTCTCAGTCTGATAAAGAGAATGTTATTGGTAGAAGTCAAGCTTGCCTTTATTGATGATCTTTTAACAAGCCACTCGTGCATGAAGATTTTGAGCTTGATCAGTTTGCAGGGGGTATTCACTGCTATTAATAAAGATGTCTTTGTTTTCCTTCATTTATAGGAGAATCCAAGTGAAGAAGATGCAGCAATTGTAGACAAAATCTTATCCTCTAGGATAATAAAGAAAGAAGTAAGTGAATGTCATAGGATAAAATTGCTTATTTGAAAATGTGTTCTGTGTCCATCATTTTACATATCCCCTGAACTTCCTCTCTTAGGTGTCTGCTGGAATGACAGTGGAAATGGAAGAGTTTTTTGTAAAATACAAGAACTAGTAAGTATTGAAGAGTTGTTTCATTGAAGAAGYTGATCACTTAAATGACAAGTGCCATAATCAAGTTTTGTATTATTTGAAGATTACTTATGACCAGATTTTGTCATCTTTGATTTTTTTCTTTACAAATTTAATTTTGAATTTATTAAGAATCTGCATCATATTGTTAACAGTTTACAAATGATCAACATGCTGAAGCGGACACTGACAAATAAACTGACAGTTGTTGCTGCACAATTCTTAGAGAATGTATATTTGTTAAATTCAACAAAGGATCTATGCCTGAGGTTAAGTTCTATTCCGTGAATTTAAATCTAAGATATTTCATGAACATAGATTAGATTTAGTGTCATACATCTAGGAGAGGTTGATGTGGGAGTCGATCTTACTGYTTTAAAAAGAAAAGCAACTTTTTTCCATATTTTCTTATTTTCCATTTCATAACCATCCTCTTGTTATTACTCGGCTCTTGAGGTTGCAAAGGCAAGCACATTTAATTTTATATATGTGAGTAATTTTCATGATTTTTTTTTATATATATGAGTAATTTCATTAGTTTTTTGCTGAATGAATGTCATTATTTTGGAGACTCTGGGCCCACATTTTTCCGGAGCATAAAAGAAAAATATATTTTTTTTAGTTCTTGTTTTCCAAAAGGATCGAGTCTTCTTCTGAGAGTCAGTTATATCCTGCAGTAGCTCTTCTCTGTTTCTAGAGAAGAGTCCTRTATCTTTTGAGAATTAAGAACTGATGAAAATAGACTACTGTCAAACCAGCCTGAACTTCAGAAAGGCTCACCTGGGGTACAGTGAGGTGGTACAACTACCACCGAAAGGCATGCTCATGCTTCCTTCTGCCTCTGGCTTTGCTCCTACGTGCCTCCCTTCAACCCGCAGTCAGCTGTGTGATCCTTCCTGATGTGGGCTGTCGTGCTCACMAAGCTCCTCGCTGGTCATTTGAGTTGGCTCAGCTGTATGGTTGAGTAGGACCCATGAAGAGATGAGTTCACGTGTAGTACAGGAAAAGATCCAGTCCATTAAGTACTTTGCATCGCTGAAAGATGTCTTTAAGTGATTTTTTTTTTTTTTCTGAATATATGGGTTTCTAATTTTTTCTGATGCAAGTAAGGTAGCAGAATTAAAATTTGGTTAATATAAGTTCACTTTAAATGCACTTGCTTTTCTTCTCGGGTCATTTGAAAATAATTTGTGAATCCTTAGAGTTCTATAGATCCTAGACCAAAAAAACCTGCCTTAACTAGATGTTGCAGATTATTTGGAGGAGTAAATAGACCTAATAATATAGTCATTTTAACATTTACAGTATATTTTGTCTTAAATGATAAAATGTTCTCTTACTGAGTGAAATTCAGTTTTATAAACTATACTGTTATAACTGTATGCTAAAAATACATACTAAGCTTTTGCTTTCACTAATATATTAACCTTAATCTCTGTAATTTTAGCTCCTATCTCCACTGTGAATGGGCCACAGAACAACAGCTTTTAAAGGATAAAAGAATCCAGCAGAAAATAAAGCGGTTCAAACTAAGGCAGGCCCAAAGAGCTCACTTTTTTGCAGATGTGAGTATGAAATATGCAATTAAAATAAGCCTTTTTCCCTGTTGAAAATGTGATTAATACCTCGTTTTTAAGTTGAACAGCTGAATGTTGAGAAGTAAAATTTAGACATCAGGACTGGGTTTTGGGTTGTGGCAGGTGGGGGTGTTTGGTTGTTTTTTAAACTCTTGAAGACAGAAATCTAATTTTAAGAGCAAGTCTTCTGCAGTCACTGAATTGACCTCACTTGCACAGTTTAAAATATAGGATGCTTTGGTAACTACCTACTAGTGATCATGGAAAGACTTGGGAAAGCCTTTTTCTCTCCCAAGACAGGGAAAAGATAAGGGAAAAGATTATCTTAGTATGGGTGGTTTCTRTGCTGTACAAACTTCTAGACACAGCTGAATTATTGCACTTCATCCCTCAGTGACTCTGCATTTTCTGCTCTAATGTCAGATCCCTCTTCGATGCCAGTTATCTCTATAAATTTCATGGTGTGTGCAAAAGCCTCAATAGCTTCCAACTGACAAATTCATTTATAGCTAATCAGATTTTTGTGTACAGCAAAAAATGGGTATACTAAGTCTTAGTGTATACCGACTTTTTTTGGTTCTCTGTTCGGAACTGATTTTATTAATTTTGCATTGCAGATGGAAGAAGAACCTTTTAATCCTGATTATGTTGAAGTAGACCGGGTATTAGAAGTCTCTCTATGTGAAGACAAGGACACTGGTGAGGTAAATATATCTTAAAGCAAGTCAAGAAGATACAGCTCTCTGTAGGGTTAGGTAGTTGTATTTTTAGTGGATTTCAAAGTAAAATCTTAATGATTTTTGAATTTCAAAGATTATTTTTAATGAGACACTTTAATCTTGTGATTTCCTATACTTATAATATATTTTGAAATAGAAATTAGTGTGCAGTGGCTTCCATTTCTATTAATATTAATATGTAAGAGTAGCCAAAGATTTGGTGTAATAATTGCCACATGAGTTCAGACAAAAGACTGATACCATGTGCTGTCCTGTTTTTCTGATGGTGACAAGTGGTCACTTGCTGAAGAAAGCACAAGAAGGCAGAGTATAAATGCTGTCTCCAGTGATGGTTCCCTCCTCCTCTCTAACTGTCCCCAGGCTTTTGGCAATCAGTGCTTCAGGGCCATTTTGCTAGCTACCAATGGACCTTTCCCTCTGTTTATCAAAACTTTTTTTTAACTTGATGCTTCTCTTCTGGAAGACTATTACAGAACAAAAGCATGAGATGAGAAAATTTTAAAAACTATATATAAAACATGATCAAGCAAAGTGGCATAATTCAGAAAGAGTCTGAGAAGCAAATAAAAAAGACTGGTGGGTTTGTTGATTAAGGCTGCTGGAATATCTGTGATAACTTATTCTGTTCTCTTATGTAGTGAAATTAGCAAACTCTTACCCAGTGATTTCTGCATTAATCTTCAAAAAGAAGGGATGAGAATTAGAATTACTTCTCAGTGTGTGCAGCAGATTTGTCATTATTTCACTTCTAGAAAAAAGGGTCATTGACACAAGCCTTCTCCCTACTTCTTCATGAAGTATCACTTTTTAATTTAGCTTCTAAATCTTTATTTGCTAAATTGAGTTAAAATCATCCATCTTAGCTCCATCTTTTTAGACTTTTTTCTAGATTTTCATATATGTCTCACAGCAGACCTGTAAAGCTTTTTATTGTGCGAGATCTCTGTTTTAGGATCTTATGTAGCTGGATTTTGAGAATGGAGGAAACATTGTAGGTAGCAGCTCTGTGGTTAGATTTTTCTGTTTCCACAGACATTGTGACTGTAGTAATTTAACTTTCCTAAGACCAAGATTTAATTAGGGGTAAGTGGAATCAAAACATGCTCTAGAAATTTCTCTTTGGCTTCAGTGGTCTACAACARGTAGCAGAATATGAGAAAGCAAGGGTAAGTAGATAGAAAACACTGCACTCATTCCACCAAGGAATCTAGGAACTGATAACCTACACAGATTAGCACAGATTACCTTTAAAAAATATTGAAAATGTGGTTTTGTTTCCAGTGGTCTTATGTAAATTAACTACTCAAATAGAAGTCATATTAACAGTCTGTATACTAAATTAAAAGCTGATAACATTCAGAATTTTTTCCTGCAGCCTGTTATTTACTATTTAGTAAAATGGTGTTCATTGCCATATGAAGACAGTACGTGGGAGCTGAAAGAAGATGTAGATCAAGCAAAAATAGAAGAATTTGAACAGTTGCAAGCTTCCAGGCCTGACTCGAGAAGATTGGTAAAATTATACCTAATTTACTTGTCTGTCTTGGCAAATTGGATGTGCTTTTACCAACTTTAAAMTTTTGTATTAAAACATAAGGTTTATTGACAGTCTGTGTAAAGCATCTGTGAACTTTGTTACCTAGAGGAAAAAAGAATTCAAGTAGGCATAGATAAATATTTTCATCTGATTTGTTACTTACTTTGCTAATTAAAAAGTGTGGGTTTTTTTCTTTAGGGAAAAGTATGAAGTATTATGACTTTCTGAGCTGTTAAGTGAGTGTTGAGCAACACATTCTAATTGTCTATCACAAAATATAAACATCATTATGATGAGTGGAAAACAGAATAAAATATAAACATCCTTTCTTCTATAGAGAACAGAGTTGTCTTGTGTTTCAACACTGAAGGAAATTGGCAGAGATCTGTCAAACAGATTCCATAATTACTTCCTGCTTTTATTTTTCTTCTTTTCATAAATGTCTAGCTAAAAGGAAGAAATGTGTATAATGAGGAAATTTGTTTTATCATTAAATTATGAATCTTTGGTCTCATAGAGTAGGAGAAAAAAAAAATAGTTCTTCTATTTAAAGTTATCTTATTGTCACGGAGTAAGGCATATGTCCTGCGTGGTGTAGTACAACACTTGTTCTAATTTATTTACCTTACATAACTGAATATGCACAGTATTTTAATTTATAGGCTTTGGATTTTATTTTAATGCTTTCTCATCCATGGATAATTACAGAAGTCATGATTAGCCTCTTTAGATTATGAACACTTCATTTTTCTAGTATTTATTTAAAATGCTGCCATTTCAGCATGTGAAGAGGTTTATACATCTGTGTTGCACTATTTGGCTTTGAAAGAAAAAGATGATTAAAGTAAAACTGTAAGACTGACAGTCATCTCAGCATCAGCAACAGGGTTTCCCCCCCCTCCCTTTCCCCAGGCTCCAGAAAGTACAAGGAAGTATTTGCTGCCTGCAGCTYGGAGAGCTGGAGGTGGCTGTTAGTGGTGTGGGAGAGTGGCCAGATGGTTGCTTGTGGGTGAGGGAAAGAAGCTGCAGCTGTTGGGGAAGGACAGTTACCRCAGCAGGCAGGGGTAGCGTCGGAGGATGCTGACGGTGGCAATAAAGAGATACAGAGCTCAGATCTAGAATTCAGAGCTACCAGATTGGGCCACCTGAGTTTGGGGTAAACATGAGCTTTTTTAAACACTGAGTAATGTTATGAGTACAGCTGATCAAAAAAGCTTTTACTAAAAATATTTTGCTTGAATTTGTCAGTTTATTCAGGTAGGAATGCAGAAGCTACCTGAAGACACAGTCTTCCACTGGAGTCCTACCTAGCACCAATCAAAAAATTCATGGTTTCTCTGCTGTGTTGCTTACTCAGCTTACTGCCACCCTGTTGAGTCTCCAAGCTGGGCAACCAGTATATATACAATCTCTCAGCTTTCCTTTAGCTCGTGAGAAAGATTGTATCTTGATACTGTTACAGTCCTCTTGTGTCATTCATGCCCTTCCTATCATGATCCTGTGTTTGCTGACACTGTCCTTCATCTGATCCCTCCTTGGTGAAATCAGGGAACTAAACCACCCACAAGTTTACTTTTAGCTGGTGTTAGCTTCCTGAATTGGCTAACCATGAGGTCAGATGAACATCAGTCACCAGCACTGGTGCTGAGAGAACGGGCCAGACCACAGTAACTTAGYGTAGCTTGGCTCAGACCATTTCAGGACAGCCTTAGGATCCAGAGTTACTCAAACTTCTGGGATCCTGATAGTCCCCAGTGCTCGGCTGGCTGTGGTTGTAGGGCAGGCGTTGCTAGAGCTTCCAAAGTGAAACATTAAAGATTCTCAGCAAGTTCTCTGAAGACTCATTACTGCATAAAGGAGCTGGTGTTTCAGATTGCCAGTGTCAAGCTATTTGCACTTTTAGTTCTAGAAATCAGTTATTTTATATTATCATTTTAAAATAATTTTTAAAGTATTCATTTCTATAGACAATAAAATTCAGATTTCTACACATTAGTAGGTAATGTTAACAAGGACCCCTTCCCGTCTTTAAGATTGAATAGTTATACCCAAAGTTGTTACACTCAGGAACTAATAGGTAAAAATGTTTTGAAAAAAGGAAGTGTGTGCCAACTTGCAAATATATTCATTTTTCCCTTAAAGGACCGACCACCTCCAAACTCTTGGAAGAAGATAGAACAGTCCAGGGAATATAAAAATGGCAATCAGCTCAGGGAATATCAACTGGAAGGACTTAACTGGCTCCTATTCAACTGGTACAATAGGTATATGCATGGAATATTTTTAATATAAATTTTAAGAATATGAAGTGAAGAAATGTGTTACAGTGGATGAATACTGTTTTAAACAAACTTATCCTAACCTCTCTGCATTTAGCTAAAAAGGTATAACTGAAAAAAAAACTTGAAGTTTCTCTTCATTTGGGTGTACAACTGTATTTTACCAGCAAGACTAACAAAAAACAAGTCCTCAAAGAATAAAACTAACCTACCTGAAAACAATTTAATGACTGAGAGGAAATTAAAACAAAAAAYGGCTTACACACAAAATACAAGCTTTTAGGAACAAAAGGGTTTTTTTCCCCCCTTAAGAAAATACAGGAATTCTTGGAACAACTGAAAAATAATTGTTGTGTGTTAGTTTCTATCATAATAGTCAATGAAAAATTTTTAAAGATGTTTAAAATGATACTTTCACTGCTGCATTGCATCTTTCAGAATGATTTATAGAATTAATATATATTTCAAATAAAGTTACTTGTTTTCACAAATAAGACTAGTAGGTAATTGTATTTCCTATATTATAAGCTAAATTAACTTTTGATCATTAATGCAGTGATATATTAACTAGAATATAATCACTGTTTGAAGGGTATCATGTCATTTTTCAAGACTCTTTCCCCCCCCCCAAAGCATGAATTTCCTCTGTATCTAATTTAAGTATCTATTCATGAGTCTTCCTGCTTGTTTTATTTCCAAAGTATCAGTTGCCTTCTCTTTAGAGGTTATGTCAGTGAGCATACTGTTTAGGCATATAGTTTCATGATCTGGAGGAAAAAAAATCTGTCATTTTGAGTCAGGGCCACAAATATGATTCAGGGACTAGAGCATCTCCTACAAGGAGGGGCTGAGAGAGCTGGGACTCTTCAGCCTGGAGAAGAGAAGGCTCTGGAGGGACCTTATCAGTGCATAGAAATAGCTGATGGGAGGGTGACGAGGATGGAGGCAGGCTCTTCCCAGTGGTGCCCAGTGACAGGACGAGAGGCAATGGGCACAAACGGAAACACAGGAAATTCCGTCTCAAAATAAGAAAATGCTTCTTCACTGTGGGGGTGGTCAAACGCTGGCTCAAGTTGCCCAGAGAGGTTGTGGAGCCTCCATCCTTGGAAATATTCAAAAGCCGACTGGACATGGTCCTGGGCAACTTGTTCCAGATGATCTCCAGATGCCCCTTCCAACCCCGACTGTTCTGTGATTCAGCTCACTGCATAGCTGCGTGAGCACCTAAGTGAACATATGTGGTTGAGGGTGAGCACCTAGTGGTGGTTTGTGTAATAATTTGGTTATATATCTCTCTCCGTTTTGGAAATAGAGTGGGTGAAATTTGGCAGTGGTGCTATGATGCACTCTGTTTGTATGAGTGTAGGTGGGACACTTTGCATCTCTTATACTGTGACTTTTATGGAATCTTCATTAGTTTCTAGCAGGTTTGTCAAGGTGAGTGTACATATAGGAAATCTCTTTGATTAATTAATTTCCTTTAATTAGGGCAGATATAATCCCAAAAGAATAACTTYAGAGTGTTTTGTTTAGGAGAAACCTATGGAACTTTCCTTTCTCAGGTTTTGAAAGTGCTAAATATGATTAGAAACCAGTGTTTTTATGTACCAAATACTTTTTTTTCACCATAAACGGGCAATACTTATGAGCATCTTCTGCAGTGCCGCAGTTTTGACTATTGTTTTAAACTGGTATCTTTGAGCTTTGTTTTTATAAATTTTCCATTTGAGTAACAGCTCTAATGACTGTACTTTCTTTGACCCTAATAACAAATGAATATATCTTACTTTCAGACGAAATTGCATTTTAGCGGATGAAATGGGTCTTGGCAAAACCATTCAGTCAATTACATTCCTCTATGAAATCCTCCTGTCTGGTATAAGAGGGCCTTTTCTGATCATAGCTCCGCTTTCCACTATAACAAACTGGGAAAGAGAATTTCGCACATGGACTGACCTTAATGTTGTAGTGTATCATGGAAGTATGATCAGCAGACAGATGATTCAGCAGTATGAAATGTACTTCAGGGACTCCCAGGTATTGTAATGTCACTTGTATCCATTAACTTACCCCAAACCTGTTTCAGATGGTGGTAATGAAAAGTACGCTTTACGTTATCTGCATATGTGTCTTAGTGAAAGTCATTTTCCATACCATCATGTGTTTTTAGAGTTTTTACATGTCGATCTTCAACATGTGCTTACTGAGGACGTTTTGTGAAACTGGTTGCAGCAAGATGTATGTCATTACAGTATGCTGAGCAGTTTTGCAATTGAGTAGCATTGACACTGACATTCATGTGGAGGTTAAAGTGTTAAAGTGTATGCAGATAGTTGCATTTGGGCCCTGAATATGAAGAACAGTAAGAAAGAAAACGTAGCCCATTAAGCTCTATGCTGCCTTTAGGTAGCTATTAATTTCCCTTCCCTGGAGTGACTAACCTTGCTTGTGTTACAGTTTGCTTTTCTGTCTTAATTACTTTACATTAATTGAAATGAAAAAACTTGAAATCTGTCGTTTTAGCAGGGGGGTTTTCTTTGTTTTCTGGATAAAGCAAGTAATTTTTTTAAATTGTCATGCTATTTTACAAAATAGATAAGGCTGTTTTTCTTTAAAGACAAAACAGCTTTCTGTTTTGAACAGTCTTAAACACTAAAATGATGTCTTGTTTCTCTAGTGAGTTATTGTATACTGTCTTATTGAAGACCTGACATATTCTTTTTGTCAGACCAATTGAGTAAAGCCAGTTAGATAAGATAAAAGGTGTTCATCTGATTCTCACTGGCTCAAGTGATTTTTTTTTTTTACTTGCAATATGAGTGCTAAATGTATTAGTCATATATTTTGATTGATTGACTGTAGTTTTCTTCTGTCAATCATTCTTTCAGATTTTCGTGGGATTAAAAATGTAGTACTACCTACGAACTCCTGTTGCAGCAGTTTTATTAGATGGCTATATCTGTAATTAAGAAGCGGTTAGAATTTTACTGTTGGTTAGACAGTATTGGATTTTTGGTGATGGACAATTATTCATTAGTATTAATTACAGAATTATATAGACCTGCTAAATGTGTATGGGAAGATAAAACAATTTGTAACATAAAATCTCATGTCTGGTTTTGGATAAAACTTCAGCAATGAAATCTTTAAATTGAGTAGCTTCAAGGTAGTATGACAAGGTGTGTGTGTTTGTAAATCTCTAGGGCCGCATCGTTCGAGGTACATACAGATTCCAAGCCATTATCACTACTTTTGAAATGATTCTTGGTGGCTGTCCAGAACTCAATGCAATTGAGTGGCGGTGTGTTATTATTGATGAAGCACACAGACTGAAGAACAAAAATTGCAAACTCTTGGAAGGACTAAAGCTAATGAACCTTGTGAGTGACTATATTTCACTTATGTGGTTTTACTATATCTTTTTTTCTATAAAAATATTTAGGTACAGTACTATAATAAATTACAAGCTTGTTTACCAAAAGACTGACTGGAGATAACCATTCTTGATACTCTCCTCAAATATATATATATTTTTAAGACCTGATGCTGGTATGTTTTTGAGGAACTAAAATGGGGTGCATACTAACTGTAAGCAGAATCTTTTTCTGCTAATGCTCTCTTATAGTCCATTTTGATTATGATTTTGATCACTTTTTAGTAATAAAATAGTTTCCGTGTAAGCATTTGCACAATAATAACTTTAAAAGAAGCTAGAAAATGTATTAAACAAGTTATTTGTTAAAAGCAAGTTGTTATAACACTACTAAGCAAGTAGTGGAATTTAAGATAGGATGATTGTCTAATCCCATACTTCAGGTATTACATGATATAGTGGCAAGATTTTAAAAGAGAATGCTACAATGGATCTTGGGGTTTTTTGGGGGGGGGTTGGTTTTTTTGTTTGTTTGTTTTTTGGTTTTTTTTGTGTGTGTGCGTGGGTGTATCTGCTATAAGGTGTACCATGGCTACTTTTGGTTTTTTTCTCCCACCTGACTTTTACTTTAGTATACTAGTTGGTGCGCATTCTCAGAAGAAGATACATAAGTTGTCTGATTTGATTTGTTATATACTTGGTGTATTTTTTCCACACTATTGAGATAGGGGATTGTATATGTGTGGAAAGTTGTTCAGTCATTTCTTTACTACTTGGCTGTAACTAGGTGAACTGGCTCACAGATGCCAGAAAAGAAAAATCTAAAGAAAAGCTAGTAGAAAATACTTACTGTTGGTCTTTTATAAATCAGTTTGTGTGTATTACCGATGTACTTACTGATACTCAGAATTGGTACTTTCAGGTTATGACACTCAGAATTAATAAAAATGTTTTAATAAATGCTTGTGTATAAGCTCATGCAAGTTCAACCCCCCCCCCTTTTTTATAGGAGCATAAAGTGCTGCTAACAGGTACACCACTGCAGAACACAGTAGAAGAATTATTTAGCCTCCTTCATTTTCTTGAACCGTTGCGTTTTCCTGCTGAATCTACATTCATGCAAGAATTTGGAGACCTTAAAACAGAGGAACAGGTACTACATGTGATAAAAGTTTCTTTTGTGTTCCAGTATTTAGAAGTGATTTACCTGAGGAATAATTTTTGTTTTGAATAACTTAGGTAACTAAACTCTAGTGCCCTTTTTTCCCCTTGATCTATCACTTATGAGTTCTTTTGTCATCTATTTAATTTCTCTAATCCATGCAGATGGTAGAAAACAGTTAAAAATGTAATAACATTTTCAGATTACTAAACAAGTCAAGGCATCATCTTTGGGATGTTCTGAAGAAAAAACACAATGTTCAAGTATTTCTCAAATCTCTTTTTTTTTATTAGAAATATATTTAGAGCTTGATTTTACTTGGAAAAGTACTCTGATAAATTTAAAGAGATATAAGTTACAGAATCTCAGTTCACGCTGAAGAATTATTTTTACTTTTTTGGATCAGTTTTGTGAATATGTCAAGTAAGAGAATAACAGTAATTGAAATCTTCTGGTTTTGTAACCAGGGTCTTTGCTAACAAATGTCAAAAAGATATTCCTTTTTGCGTTATTGGAGTGCATCAAAAATCTCTTTGATAATTAGAGGTTAAAAACAAAATTATATCTTTTCTGGAAAATATTTCATACAAATGTAGAATTAACAGTGATGTGGATTTTAAAACTTTTGAATTACGCTATGCTGTTACTTCTATGTGTATTCCAACTAATTGTTGTGGTTCATTCAGGTTCAGAAACTACAAGCCATCCTGAAACCCATGATGCTCAGACGATTAAAGGAAGATGTAGAAAAAAAGTTGGCTCCTAAAGAGGAAACTATAATTGAAGTAGAACTAACTAATATTCAAAAGAAATATTATCGAGCAATTTTGGAGAAGAATTTTGCTTTCTTATCCAAAGGAGCAGGGCAAGCAAATGTACCCAATCTAGTTAACACTATGATGGAACTCAGAAAGTGTTGTAATCACCCTTATCTCATCAAAGGTAAATGCATGATAAATTAAGACCTCTTTAAAGTACTTTTGTACTTCTTTTTAAAGTATGCAAGAACTTCTATTTGAAATATGTTGCACTGTGATCAGACTTTCCGAGTATTGAATTAGGCAGAAACGTTTTTTGACGGATGTAAAGCAAACTTGTGAGGCAGTTGCATATTATATAAGGCTTGAAGTGTGAACTTCTTATTTCATGTAATTTCACAGAACATTTAGAAAAGAAAAAATTTCCATGAGATAATTGCTCTTTGGAAAAGTTGCATCTCTTTAAAAGCAGTATGAAAAAATCTTCTAGAACTAACTTCTAAAATTAATGCATCTTGCAGACAATAATATGATCTATGTCAGTGTTCATTGCTTTTTCATTTATATATAACTTACTTGGATATTTTTTTCCTACTTGCAAGAAAATAAACTCCTAAATCACTTAAAATTTTGCTATCATTTCAATCATAGCAGGACTTAAGGTTTTGAAAATACTGCTTCTTGAAAATACTGCTTCTTGAAAATACTGCTTCTTGAAAATACTGCTTCTTGAAAATACTGCTTCTTGAAAATACTGCTTCTTGCTGTTAAGACTTACACAGTGATAAAAGGGCTTGCAGTATTTTTCTTTGTTTTTTAAACAACACTTTTAAAATAAGTTACATTCTTGGTTTTGTAATTTTGGGAGATTTAACTAATTTTGGATATTTTTCTATGTTCTTCTGCTTAAAGTCATAAGATTTCTGTATTGACCCCAATTGCATAGCTGTCTATTGTTTTCTAAGAGCATAGAAACAACTGTTCTTGTTGGACTTTAAATCCACCTGGAACTTTGTTCTGTCTCCGACAGTGGCTCATGGGGGATATTTAGAGTACAAGCACTGTCTTTTACTAAATTAGTACTTCTTCCTCCCTCCCCCCTCAAATAAGTAACCACAAGCTAGGTCTGAGTTGAAAGCAATGTTATTTCAGCGCTATTTGTGCCATGTTTTTAAATGACTATACTCAGACTTCCTTTAGCTTGAGGGCTATGGCCTTATCTTCCTGACAATTCCATTTTCTCGAAACTGTGTACCTGTTATCCATGCTGTAGGGTTTTTTTTCCAATTTTAGTTAAATCATTTTCTTATTCATAATAATATTTGAAATTAATAGTGATTAATATAACTACATCTTGAACAYTGAGTCCTGCTCTTGAATGCTAAGTCAAAAAAAGGCACAATACACAATTAAATCTGTTAAATTTGCATTGCAATATTGGAGTATTACTAAGGGCATTCTGGACTTTGACAAAAAAACAAACCTGACCCTGACTGAGTCATCAATGTCACAGATTTTTGGGGGTGCAGCTGTCCTTGTCACCATCACCCAATTCCATCACAATAAGACACAGTCACAAGTCATTGAAAGTGTCTTCTGTGGCCTTTATTTTTGCTACTTATGCTTTTGTTTAACTGTGGAACCCATTTAGTAAGTACAGGAAAAGAGGGCAAAGTTTGGATTTAAGTAAACAGTCAAACAATTGAATAATTAACAATTTATGGATGGAAGACAAATGCTTGCCCACATTTAAAAAGTTACAAACAAATAAACTGTTTATTTTGAGACTTATCTTGTGTATATATGAAGGTATTTGTGTGCATATATGTACGGATACTGACAGATATTCTTTGATAGGTGCTGAAGAGAAAATCCTTGGAGAGTTTAAAGAAACTTATAGCCCAAGTGCTCCTGACTTCCATCTACAAGCAATGATCCAGTCTGCTGGTAAATTGGTWCTTATTGATAAGCTTCTTCCAAAAATGAAAGCAGGAGGCCACAAGGTGCTTATCTTCTCTCAGATGGTGCGCTGTCTTGATATTTTGGAGGATTACCTTATACATAAAAGGTAAGGTATTGCATATTTTGTCTTCATAGTGTGTTATTCTCAATGGGCATATCTTTAGATGTTTAGTGCAGGATTAATGATTACAGCATACCAAAGATAGGAAACATTTTTTTGTTGTTGTTCCAATTACTTTGTAACTTCTTATGCTTTGTGATATGTTATCAATTATTCAGTGACAGAAAAACTTTAGAGAGCATCTGAAGAAAGGTTATTGGGTAAACCGTGTGCCTTCAGTTTGTTGCTTTTTCCATTAAACGTTCTTGTATGTATGTACTGCTTACACATTGCCTATCAGAAACCATGTAAGTTCAAGCTCAACGTTGCTTGTCTAAACCCCAGGAAGCATGTAATGCATGCTTTATTTACGTTGTGTTGAACTTGGACCAGATACTTCTATGGGAAGTATAGCTCCTTACTCCCGACAAAATATAGGTACATAATGTTTAATAACTGGAGCTTTATTTTCTATATTAGTGTAACAATAGATATGTGGCTACAGTAAGGTAATTTAGGCCACTCTTAAAAGCAAAATTTTCACTTCCTATTTTGCCTAAATTACTACTGTTTTGAATTTTGCAGGATTTTACTGCCAGCCATAAAACCATTCCTTAGACTGGCTTTTGCTGTAACATATAATAGCACTGTTTGATCATACTGTTGACCCAAGGGAAACTAAGCGCTTATTTAAGCACGTGACTAAATACTGTGCATAAAGCCTTAGCATCTAACCTTAAACTCAGTTAAAAATCAGTAGTTGCTATGTTAGTCTGTAAAACTATAAAAAGTTCTGGTTTGATTGTTTTAATAGTTCAGTTGTTGGCTTGTAGATACTGCTTTAAAGCATATACTTGTCAGTGAACAGTCTAGTAATACAGAATTAACTTAAAAAAAAAAACCTTAGTAATAAATGTAGTGCCTTCGTGCAATGGATACTGGAATGTGTATTGGAAATCATTTGCAGATTATATTAACATCTCTTTTATTATCATTTTATTTAACTTTTATACTTTTTTGTTATGTGAAGTTATTAATTTGAACTGAAAGCTCAACATTTTGTGTTTTGTATATGTGGATTTTAATGCACTGACTGATTCTGTCTTCATAGTAGTACATATAATTCAATATGAAAATATTCCTTATTCTGTAAGGTTGTAACAACTAGACTAGTACATCACTGCTACAGGTAAAATCTTTTGAAATCCACAGAAGTTAAAATTTGCTTTATGCTGCCCTTTGGTTAGAACTGTTGGAGTGCCCACAGGGTTAGAGGTAATACTCAGCAGAGCCCCTAACTCTAGGGGACAGCCGCCTGCCAAACTGCCTGTGGTCCTGTGCCGTTTTATGGCTGATTAGAAGAAAAATGGTTGTGAAGCTTTTTGACTAGTAAATATACAGTCAGCATCTTCTTCCCTTTGCAGCATGCAGAAGTCTTTTGCTCCTTTTTTAAGCAGGGCCGAGACATTTATCTGGATTTCAGAAGCTTCATAGGAGTCTTTGTAATTATCAAAGGTAACGAAGGAAGTGACAGTTGAACTTTGGTCTTCTAATTTTGCCAGTTTTACTATAGTAGATCAGAAGTTCCTTGAGCCTTGATAAAGACCAAGACAGTGTTAGAGGTGCTGTGAAGTCATTTTTGTTGGATCTCTCTTGGTCCTGGCAGAAAGAATACGCAGTTCATGCAGTGAYGGCTCACTGGGTGCTGCTGTGTGCTGCTTCGGCAGTTACCCCCACGAGGTTCGGGCCTTTGGCATGCGCTGCAGCAGTACGCCGCCAGGCGTCTGTCACCTGAGGCAGTGATCCAGAACAGCACATGAAAATCTTTTAAATATCTGCATTGGACTTCAGTTTGTGGTGTGTTTTAATACAACTAAATGCCGTGGTAATGCATGTTCCCTGGTACGTATAATCAGGCTAATCAGTCAGAATAATAATTCTGCTTTTCAGAAGAATTTGTCTTAAAATGTCCATGTTAGGACTTGCTGATGTTACCCACATTTTACTACTACCAATATGAGAGGTCAATCTTGATTTCTGGTTATGTTCCTCACTGATAAGCAGAAATCAAAGTTGTTTATGTCATTTTTATTGATTGTAAAGAATAAATACGCAGGCAAGAGACCTATTGTAATTTCTCTTTACATTATAAACAGTTTTGTAATGATTTTTGTGTGTGTCTGTGTGTGCTGTGTGTATACGTGACAATGTGCAGATACTTATATGAACGAATTGATGGACGAGTAAGAGGGAATCTGAGACAAGCTGCCATTGACCGGTTTAGCAAACCCGATTCGGATCGGTTTGTCTTCCTCCTCTGCACCAGAGCTGGTGGCTTGGGCATTAATCTGACAGCAGCAGATACCTGTATAATTTTTGATTCTGACTGGAATCCTCAAAATGATCTGCAGGTAATTCTTTTTTTTTTTTTTTTTTTGGTGAGCGGAATATTGAGGCCTAAGCAGGCAAACAAACCTAGTCAATATAAATTTGCTCACTTTGAATACTGTCTCTGTTTTGAACATGCATGATTTCAACATGTTCAGGGTTTTCTTTTTTGAAGTGTATGTTTAAAGTTTATTGATGGATACTTTCTAAGTAGAAGTCATCTAGGTTCCATCTTTTTTCAACTTTGTCTTTCAGATTGATTTCTCTTTAAATGCAACAGTTTACTGCAGCTAAATGCAACCAAATCTGTGAATTTATAAAAACCTTAAGATTTTGAAGCCATCAGGAAACATGAAACAACACTGGGGAGTCAGATTTTACATATACTGACTGTACAGTTCACAAAAGTAGGGCTGTTCAATTAAAAATTATTTAACTAGGGAAGAATTTGGTCCCGTGTTAAGGTACAGTTACTCCATAGTTTTAGATCGGAGTGACTTCAGAAACTGTYCCAAGTGAGTAAATGCAATTGAACTAGTAAATATTACTAGCTATGGGTGTTATTTATCTTTGCAGCGAAATATCTAGGTGTAAATATTTGAGAAAAGGTGATGAGAGGCAGAAGGGAGCTGGGATATAGGTTTGTCCTGTAAGCCTGAAGTAAATACAAAGCTATATAATCAAAACTGCTTTGTGTAAGAAATGCAGAGGGGAAAGCCTCCCCTTCGTTTTAAGAAATATAGACATTGAGATGTAGTTTAGTTAGGTGTTGCTACTGTGATACCTGACCAGAAACTCAGAAGGTCCAGTTAGCACATAAAATAGGCTTTTTATAGAACTTTGTATTACCTGTATTTTTACTTTATACAGGCTGTATGCTCCTACTGCCATCCTTGACCACTAAGATTCAACTGTAATAAAAATCTAGAAAGCTAAAGGAAAGATATTACCATGTGGGTTTATGTAAGAAAATGTTTATTTGTGTATGCAAATAGATGAGAGAGTAATGTATAAATGAAGATATTTCTCATTACTTATTAAAACCAAATATAAGAGATTGAGGTTGAAACTAATACATTTTTATATAATACATACATAATCTATAGAAAAGCAGTAATTTGTAGAATCAAACAATGAATTAGTCAAATTTAGGAATTAGACACTGAAGTAGAATCCAGTTTGAAGTCACAACTTCTTTAGTGTTTGTATTTGGAGATCTGACAAATTGTGGCTTAGTGTGTCTTTTTTATGCAGTGTTTTTGTTGGAGAAATACCATTTAGCAGCATTCAGCACAGATCATCCCACCTGCATTTTACCTGTTACTATTCTTACAGAAGTGTTTATGGCGTGAAAGATATCTGATAGTTTCCATTTAAGTAAATGTGAACTGACTTCCTTTCAAGTTTATGCTGTTGTTTAAGATTTATGCTACAGTAGAACAAATTTCTTAGTCTTATCTTGTTTCTAGACAAAAGTCTAAATTTTCATTTTTGTTCTCCATTCTTTCAAAAGGCTCAAGCCCGTTGTCACAGGATTGGTCAGAACAAAGCAGTGAAGGTCTACAGATTGATAACCCGTAATTCGTATGAGAGAGAGATGTTTGACAGAGCAAGTCTGAAATTGGGACTGGATAAGGCTGTCTTACAGAGTATGAGTGGAAGAGAAAACAGCGTTGGTGGTGTATGTAAATTTGTTTCTTGAAATAATTATCCTTTTGCTTTTGTAATCCTGTGGGAACTGTTTTAATTT
Source organism: Apteryx rowi (assembly GCF_003343035.1). NCBI lineage: Eukaryota > Metazoa > Chordata > Aves > Apterygiformes > Apterygidae > Apteryx > Apteryx rowi. The sequence goes on along the minus strand of NW_020449196.1, from coordinate 2,503,136 downwards.
ATAGAAGTTACCGTTTTTTTTCTATTGCTTGCATCTGTTATGTTTTGTGATGTGGGTTAATGATAATTGGCATAATTATCAAATATAGTCACATTTTCTGATAAGTTTTCTGATAAAATTTTTGTTATTTGTTACCTCATAAGGTCCAGGGTAGATAATTTCAAAGCTAACACAGGGAGAAAAGTTTCTCTTTGACTTGTTGCATCTCCTGAATTGTATTACTTTAATATAAGATCAGATGTATGCGTGGTAATAAAAGGTAATTTTTTTAAACTTATGTTCATCACTGCATTGATAATAGCCATGACTAAAGAAAGGTACTTGCAAAAAATCAACACAGTAACCATATAACATTATTTCAATAGTCAATTAGACTTTTATCTTAGTGCTTTTATTAACCTAGATTTTAAGTTTATAAATTAAAAGGCATAGTTAGGTTGTAGAAGGGAAAGAAGAAATAAAAAAGGCTTTGGGGGATTTTTTTCCCTAGACTTTATTTTTAAATCTATTTTATTTGCTCAGATCCAACAACTCTCTAAGAAAGAAATAGAAGATTTGCTTCGAAGAGGGGCATATGGTGCCATTATGGATGAAGAAGATGAAGGATCTAAATTCTGTGAGGAAGACATTGACCAAATTTTGCTACGTCGTACTAAAACTATCACAATTGAATCAGAAGGAAGGGGCTCCACATTTGCCAAGGTGCAGAAGCAGCAAGTTGTTCTTTGACCGTACAGAGTTTTAAATTTAGTTGAAGAATGTTACAAAGCTTATACTTTAAAAAGAAACAAAACAGTAGTTATGTCTATGAGGTGCATTTTTTGTGTTCTTATATTTAAAACCGTATGTAGACGTGCATATAGCAAAGTCTATGATTTGCACATTCACATTGAGTAAATGGCAGACCCAAGGGACATGCTTGAGCAAAATCAAGTGATAGGTGTGGTATAGTGGACTGCAGTAACCAAGAATATTAAAACATTGTTTTGTTTATATGTTCATTSAGATATATTAAGCACAGGGGAAAAAATGTAAGCTAATAATTTTTTAATAAGATTAAAAATTGTCAGATTGAATCTAAAAATACCTATACTTAGGATATGATTTGAACTCTRCACTTTTCTGGTAAGAATTGGAAGAGCAGAATAAGAATGTTTCTAAAATATAGGAGGAGAAATAAAGAAATTGTAAGAATAAAAGGTCTTCAGAGTAATTGATTATGTGCAGAATAAAATTGGCTGAAATCTGTTTTTAATTTGTGATGGGTAACTAAAAAAAAAAAAAAACATGAAAAAACAGCTAATTTCTCAAACAATATAACCAAGACTGTGCAACATGGGTCTTTCACTAATGCAGTTGTGACAATTTAAAAAACAAGCAAAGCAGAAGGAAAGCTTTTAAGAATATAAATGAATATTTATAAATAATGCATATAGTTATTTAGGATCTTTTGTTAAGTAAAAAGTAGGCTCCTTATGAAGAAATAGGAAGCATCATCATCTTTTTTTAACAGAAGAGCTAGAATTTTGTTTGTTTACTTTTTTCCCCAAAAGCAGTGTATCTTTTTTTTTCTTAATACTTTCTGAAATTAAGCTTATTCCATGCTCCCAAGCTTTGATTGTTGGTAGTTTAAACACTCCTTTGAAATTTCGCTCAAGCGAATACTTTTGCATGCAATGAAATCCTCAAATGCTGATGAGCCTCTTCAAAGGATTCCGTTTTCTTTCATTCGAGTAACATAGATTGAGACTTAGAGGCAGAAGAATCTTGCAGCTTCATGTTCTTCCCTCCTGATGGTGCAAAGAAGTTCATTAGATTTTTCTGATATCTTATGGATCTGACTTTAAGAGGGAGGAAATATTTTGAGTTACTTTGCACTGTAGGTAACTTCTAAAGGCTTAACAACTGTTTGGGATATTGTGATGGGATAAGACTATGTAGTCGTAGCAGCAGATGTTCAAACTGTACTAACTGTTCATCTACGATGTTGGTAAAATCTTTTTTTTTTTTTTTCCCCCCCCAATACAGGCTAGTTTTGTTGCATCTGGAAACAGGACTGATATTTCATTAGATGATCCCAACTTCTGGCAGAAATGGGCCAAAAAAGCAGAAATAGATATTGAAGCCATCAGTGGTAGAGTAAGTATCTCTCTTTTATAATGCATGTTCTTTTAAGTATGTGCTTATTGTTGAATTGTGGAATAACAGTGAAGGATTTTTGGTGCTTTTTGGATTAACATTTTGACTAATCAGACTGGGGGGGGGGTATTTTACTCCTTTATTTTTAATTGTGCTGGTTAGTCTGTGCATGGGTAATCAAGATTGCTTTAGTATTTTTTAGCTCCCTAATGTCCCAAAAGAGTTTGGTGGTGGGGTTTTGTTTGTTTGGTTGTGGCTTTTTGTTTGGTTTTGGGGTTGTTTTTGGTTTAAGACCTAGAAATGGTTGGAATTGTATAATTGTTCCGATTGCTTTGTTTCTCTGGCTGTAAATCCTATGCTAGAATCTGCAAGATAGCTGCCTGAGAGTTATAATGGCAGTTTTACCTTACTGAAAGATGTATCCTGTACTTTAAGAAATTCCTATGCAGTCAGTTCTAAAAAGGTTTCATGGCCCCTTTTTACTGGCAGAGACCATGCAGGAGTCTGTGCAAGTTTTCAGTGCAAATAAATGAGATTTCAGTATTGGTTATAACTAATATATTGGCATCATGATATGAAACTCAGTTTTTGTTGCCTTAAACACCACAAAATACTACACTTGCTTTTCATGTATTTTCTGTGATGTTCTTTGTAAAGTATCTATTAATGAAATTGGAAAGAACATTTTCTATCTCAACTAAAGCCACCTGTTTAAGAAAAACTTACCAGCTATTTTTGATAAGTTTTGTTTGAAATTTTGCAGAACAGCCTGGTTATAGATACCCCAAGAATTAGGAAACAAACACGGCCATTCAGTGCTACAAAAGATGAGCTGGCTGAATTGTCTGAAGTGGAGAGTGAGGGCGATGATAAACCAAAACTCCGCAGGCCTTGTGACCGCTCCAATGGATATGGAAGAACAGAGTGCTTTCGGGTGGAAAAAAACTTACTGGTCTATGGGTAGGGTATACATCCTACTTCATTCTTGGAAGCTTACAAAAGTGTTTTTCTAAGTACTGTATTTTGTTTATGGAATAAATTTTAACTATCTTGGCAAAGATGAATACAGATCCTGACCAAGTAGAGTGTGTGTGTGTGTGTGTGTGTGTAAATAAGTTTACTTTCATATTATATCCATTTGATGTGATCCTAAGCATTAAGGTTTGTTAGTTATTGCAAAAGATGTAAGGCATAATAAAATACATAGGTACTGCTAATCACATGAATATAATTTAACTTTAGATGTCTTTGTTTATGTGGTAAGACTTACCTTGGTTGTCTCAGGCTATGTGATACAGGTGCATATATGATTGTGTTTATACTGTCATGTGTTGTGGTATCTAGGTAGAAATAAGCATGTAATGACAGCATTTATAGCCTTTCCATTTTGCTTTGTTTTGTATCTGAAGGAGTTCCTTCAAATCCATTTAATGCTTTTATACTTCTGAATTCCCAACCTTTTTGTCTTTTAAGAGGAATATGTTTAAATGGACTGAACGTATAGTATGGTCAGTCAACCTACTAGGTTTTAGATTAAACTTGAAATTAACTTGGCATCTATCTATAGAATTTATTTAKCATATGAATTTATTGTGCACCCTATATAAATCTTTCTGACAATTTCCATTTGAAGAAACATTAAGGAAAAGAGAAAATCCTTCTTCAAAGGAGATTATGCACATTTAACACTGGCACTACAGTAGTCTCTGTAAATTCATTACAGAAGAGAACAGTGTTTTCAGTAGTGCTGCAGGCAGGCTCAAAAATCTGCAAGTAAATAAGGCTCAGTAAGGGGCCTGGTGTTGATAATTGCAAAACATTTTGCACTTCTGTGAGGTTTGAATAGGAACTGAAAATCTGACCGGTTAGTTTAAGCATATTAAAATCAAATGTTGATTTGTGAATATAATTTTAGGCCTTCTTTCTCTCTTGCCTTAAAAGATAAATGACTATGTTGGTACATCAGTATGAGTACCTGTCAGTATTGTGTTTTAAAAGCCTGCAACAGTCATCCATGTTTTTTAAACAGGCAACCCACAGAATTTTGTTTGAAAGGTTACTTTCACATTTCCACTCAGTAACTTAAATAGAAGGAAAAAAAAATAGAAAAGTGAAAATCTTGCAGAGAAGCTCCTTTTTGTAAAATAAATCTACAGGCTGCCTGAGTGTTTCACCTTAAAGTGCTGATGTGTATTTCACTTTGGACCAGGTGGGGTCGATGGAGAGAGATTTTGTCGCATGGTCGCTTCAAGAGACAACTAAATGAACAGGATGTGGAGATAATTTGCCGAGCTCTATTAGCATATTGTCTTGTTCACTACAGAGGGGATGAGAAGATAAAAAGTTTTATATGGGATCTCATTACCCCAACAGAAGATGGGCAAACACGAGAGCTGCAGAATCACCTTGGTAAGTTAAGTGTCTCTGCAATTAAATAGCTTCACATGCGTATACTTGTGATACTGGGATAAAAACAGCTGAAAACTCTCTCCAAAGGTGTCCTACTTAAAATAAATGGAATTTACTCTGGATAGTTAATGGGGGGAAAATGTGCCCTTTCTGCTTTGCTTTGCTTTTTGGTGGCTTACCCTAACAGATTGGCRTACTCTAGGTAAGCTTTCTTTTGGTTCAGCTGGTGTAAGAACCTGTTCTGTTTCGCAGCAGGTGACAACACTCTCCCTTCTCTCCCCCTCTCCTGCTTTGTCCTTAGCTGGTGAAATGTGCTCCAGAGATGCTCTAAGAGACAAAGGAGAAAGAAATGATGCGAGGCTAGAATTTTTTCTGCRCTGCAGGTCACAGTACTGATACAGGATATAGTAACTACAAGTATCGCAGGGGATCTATATATACCTGTTGCTGTCACTGTTTTATTTTAAATTATATAGGCTTATCAGCCCCTGTGCCTAGGGGAAGAAAAGGAAAGAAAGTGAAGACCCAAGCTAGTACTTTTGATATACACAAAGCAGAATGGCTTCGAAAATATAATCCAGAACACCTATTGCAAGATGAAGGATATAAAAAGCACATAAAACACCATTGTAACAAGTAAGCAGTAGCTGAAATGTGAATGTTTTCCAATTTTTTTTAAAGATTCTTTTTTCTTCTAATTCTCATTGTCTTAAAAAACTTTAAAATACTTGTGTTACTCTGCAGAAATAAGTTTTGATGATGTGTGCTTGATTAGGACAAATGGGTTGCATACTGGGAGGTGAAACAACTATTTCAGTTTTTAGATAATTCTCTGGTCATTTCTGATTAAAAATTATGTTTGTGTGTGTGTATGCGCCTACCTAGAGAGACATCCTCCTAGCGTATTTTGAGAGCCTTGTAGCACCCAAAGGACTGAAGAGTTTGCTAAGTTTGCTTAGATAATGCTTAGAGTTTATGCTTAGTTTGCAAAGAGAACACTTAGCGAAGAAACTGTAAGCATCAAAGTYGTTGCCTCTCAGTCTTCTGCTTTTTCCCTGGCAGAGTTTCGAGGCTTCTGAGGAGCTGAGCTTGCTTCCTTGCTTGTTGAAATTCACTCCTAGGCATGAGCTTGTTTTAGATTAAATTGGTTTTTAAATCAGTTTTCTGTAGCAGAACTTGTCATACTCTGCCTGAAAATTTTGTGCAACTGCAGTAGCTGGACTCAAGATAAAGCGTAGAGAAGCCACTGAGGTCATGTGCTGAATTGTAGAGGGAGGAGGAATGAAAAGGTGGTGTGGAGGATGTTCCTTTCTCAGCCTGCTACGGTCTTTTGAAGAGAATCCTCAAAACTGGACAAGGGAGATGGCAGTTTGCTAATAACAGGATTTTATGAAGAAAGTGAGGAGTGTTCTGCTGGCCCTGATCTTTTTCTAGGATTTGAAAGAATTTTTACAAAAAAATCATTTGTAAAAGTGGTTGCAATAAAAAAGTTGTTTAAATTCCTCCTGAATTGGAGGTTATCTTCTAAGGGAAGACAGTGATGTTCTAGGAAAACCAATGGAAAGCTTTGCAATGTCACAAAAATTAATGAAAGCTTTTAGAGTACTAATATCTGGGGTTCTTTTGTTTCTGTTTTTTTTTGTTTTTGTTTTTGTTTTAGGGTCTTGCTTCGAGTAAGAATGCTGTATTATTTAAAACAAGAAGTCATTGGTAATGAATTCCAAAAGGTGTTTGATGGAATTGATGCCAGGTGAACTATACAGAGGTTTTTTGCTTGTTTATTTTAAATGTAAACTATCAAATGAAAATTCAGAATTCTTTCTAGATGTAAATAAGAATCATAACAACCAAATATCTGTACCCTTAAACTGTGAGAAAATGCTTCTATTTGCTCTTTGTTTACTAAGCAGTTTGTACTTACTGTACATGAGGAAGTTTTGATTGCTGTTTATTAGTCTAGCTATGTAAAATAAAATCATTAAAACTAAAAAACTGAGTAAAAGATAAATTATTATAGTTTATATGCTAATCAGGAGGTATTCTCTGTTGTGCACACTTTTGGTTAAGTGCTTCATCTTCCATTGATTTTTATTTTATTTTTTTTAATGGCAGCATTTCCATTTGAAAGTTCTTGAACTCACTGCTACAGTAACTTGTGGTGGATAGAAAGTTTAAATTGGTTCAGAAAGCTGTTCTAAAAATTTATGGAAGAACAGCCCATCTAATACTATCACACACAAAAGCAGATAGTCTGTGGTTTACAAAACTTAAGCACAGACTGCCAGAAGTTGGCAAAGTTTAAGCGTACAAAGACAAAAATGTACCTCTCCTTCTGAGCATTAGTGACCCTTGCGCTGTTGGTGACTCTCCTTAGTGAAATTGATGTTTGGGTCCCTGAGCCAGATCACTCGGAAGTTCCTGCTGAGTGGTGGGACGTGGATGCGGATAAATCCCTTCTCATTGGAGTTTTTAAACATGGTGAGTAATACAGGTGGCTGTTTATATACTTCCCCACCACTCAGTATCAACCCCCTACTCTCTTGTGTTTTTTGTGGGGATTTTTTAATAGCTTCCTTGGAAAGTTGAATTTGTGCCTTTCCCCCCCCTCCCCCATTTTAGGTTATGAAAAGTACAACACTATCAGAGCAGATCCAGCACTGTGCTTCTTGGAAAGGGTTGGCAAACCAGACGAAAAAGCAGTTGCTGCTGAGCAGAGAGCAAACGATTATATGGATGGGTAGGAGTACTTCAAACTAGTCATGAATATTTTGAGGCCTTAAAATAAACTAGACTGAATTTATATGCTGTACTTTATTTTCCTCTTAAATGTTTTTTATACTAGTTTGATGGCATTGATGTGAACAATACTGCTTTGATTTTACTCTTGCAGTGTGTCAAGCAGAATTAGGAAGAGTGTAACAAAACCAATGCAGTGTGGGATTTCACAGTTAAGGAAAAAATGTAGCAACTTGTTGTTACAGTGATTGCACCCATTGCACCTTGTGGTGGGTCAGAAACGCCACTTAGATGCTGAAGTGCAAAAGCCTCCTGAGGCTGAGTACTGCAGACCTGTTTTAACTCCTTTGCCGATCCGCCAGCGTGATACCAGTCTTGTGTAGCTAACCAGTGACCCCAGTAGATCAGCTGGAGTATCACTGCTAACTGCTGCAAGGCAGAACTGCCTTTACGTAGCAGGGAGAGGGCTGGCAACTCTCTCATAAAGGACCTCCTTGAAGGAGACTGCGACTTTAAAGAGAGGAGGGGGAAAGGACAGGGTTAAAGCCGCAGCTGCTATGAAATATTTTCCGTCTTTCAAATAAAAAATTAACCAGAGTAAATCTAACTAGATTTAAATGTTCTGTGTATTTGAAAAAAGAGTAAGGATTTCTTACAGTGTTATTGAAATGGCTTGTTATGTCTTGAAATTTTAACAGGGATGTAGAAGATCCAGAATATAAACCAGCCCCAGCAATGTTTAAAGATGACATAGAGGTATAGTGGGCATCTAATTTTTTATWCTTTTAACACACTCTGAATGCAACATTTTGAATGTTTTTTTGAGCAAATTATTTAATATTTTCAATATTTCTCTAAATTGATACAGCTTATGCATGTTTCCTGCAAATCTTTATAGTGAGGGGGAGGGAAAGAGGAACAAATTGGTGTGTAATTCTTTTCTATGCCTTATTTAACCATTTGTTCAAAATATAAAATACATTACTGTTGTTCTTTGTCATAATCGTAAATTGTCTGCAAGATGTGCATTTTAATTAAATCTCTGGTGGGGCTACATTTTTTATTTGGTTCAATTTTGTTTTTCTACAGGATGATGTTTCATCCCCAGGTGATCTGGTAATAGCAGATGGAGGTATATACATAAAACTTTAAATTTCAGCCTTAGTTTGAATTTTTTAATTCCCCTGACTCTTAGCTAAATCATATTTAGATTGCTTGTTGTTAGTGTGCAGCCATAGGCACCAGCAATAATTAATTTGTTTGTGTAATTTTGTTTTAATATAGATGGACAAATGATGGAGGGAGACAAAATTTATTGGCCCACTCAGTCCGCCTTAACAACACGTCTTCGCCGCCTAATAACAGCTTATCAACGAACAAGTAAAAATAGACAGATTCAGCAGATCCAGCCAGCATTCCCAATACAGACTAGTATGATGCAGCCTCCATATGAAGAAGCTGCTCTAAATCCAAAGATGGCTGCTAAGATTGAAAGACAGCAAAGGTATGTGCAGAGCACAAATATTCTTTTTTTTTTAATACACAATTATAACAAAAATTCAAAGGAGTTTTATATTCTATATTTTATATATTCTTGATGAAGTAATAATTGCAAGTTGCATGAAATAGTGAATGAAATTACTGTTTCCAATTTTTTTCTTGCTGATCAAGATGGACAAGAAGAGAAGAAGCTGACTTTTACAGAGTTGTGTCCACATTTGGAGTGGTGTTTGATCCTGAAAGGGGCCGATTTGATTGGACCAAATTTAGAGCGATGGCTAGGTTACATAAGAAAACTGATGAGAGCTTAGAGAAGTACTTGTATGCGTTTATGTCAATGTGCAGGAGAGTCTGTCGTCTTCCCTCAAAAGAAGGTGAGTGTATATATTTTAGAGTTTTATCTCTTAATTTCTGCTATGAATATGTACCTTGAAATTTCTTTCATGTGTTCCAAAATAAAAGTGGGGGAGAACAAAATAAGGATAGATCTGAGGTGAAATATGAATCGAAAGTTTGTAACAGGGAGAGATATTAACTGGTCAAAGCCATTTACTTCTAGAACTGATTTGGAGTGGTTTGGATTTTTTGCCAGATTCTCATCTTTGTTTTGTTTTGATGCAGAGCTCGTAGACCCAAACATCTTTATCCAACCAATTACAGAGGAGCGTGCTTCTCGGACTTTGTATCGCATTGAGCTTCTAAGGAAAGTGCGAGAACAGGCTCTTCGACACCCACAGTTGTTTGAACGACTAAAACTATGCCAGCCGAACCCAGACTTGCCTGTCTGGTGGGAGTGTGGGACTCATGACAGGGATTTACTTATTGGAGCTGCTAAACATGGAGTTAGCAGGACAGACTATCATATTCTTCGTGATCCTGAACTGTCATTTATGTCTGCCCAGAGGAGCTATAGTCAGAACAAAGTGGCACTCTCAAGGACTTCTACTCCCCTCTTGCATCAATATCAGATGGCATTGTCTGCTTCTCCTCTTACACCTCAGTCAAGAATGCTGGATGCTAAAGTGAATGCTCTTGAGGATACAAAAGTTAAAAATGAAAATCTGAAAGAGGACCCTCAGTCTTCTGAAGGGGAATCTATGTCTACAGAGGAGACACAAACAATAATGAAATCTGAACCTTTGAGTCCAAAAAATGGCACATCAATACAAAATACAGACCACAAACCTAGCGTGAAGACTGAAACAGACAGGCGCATGGTTGCAGCAAGGACAGAGCCTCTAACTCCAAACCCAGCCTCCAAAAAACAGAGAGTCAGCAAAAGAGGATCTGATTCCAGCTCGGACTCAGACTCGGACTCAGATAGATCATCCTGTTCTTCCAGGTCATCATCTTCATCCTCTTCATCTTCCTCATCTTGTTCACACTCTCGATCAGGCTCTAGCTCCTCGTCATCTTCATCTTGTTCTTCAGCCTCCTCCTCATCCTCCTCCTCCTCCTCATCCTCCTCCTCGTCATCATCGTCATCGTCTGAGGAGAGTGATAGTGATGAAGAGGAGGCGCAAAAACGTGGTATGTGCATAGTCTTTTTCTCCTTGTAAGCTGGAGGTGACCAAGCTTGTACTTGTACTAAAATTTTCAAGCATTTAAAATATTTGCTTCAAAACTGCTTAGAAAAGACTGAGGAGATTATATAGCATAGGACCAAAGACCATATAGAGAGACACTTTGGAAGTTTCAGAGTAGAAGCAAAAACCACTGATTAGTGAAAGGGCTTAAAATTTTTAATAAATTGATCAATCATACCTAACTTTTTTAGATATTGACTATGAACTGTACTCTACCCTTGTCACATTCAAACTGAGTTAGCATGTGAACAGATATTTCTCTACTCTGTGATAAATGGTAATAGGAAGGGGAAGAGAATGAAGTTGGGCAACGGGATTACAGCATGAGTGAATAAGCTTCCCTCTCGCCCCGATAACTGAGGCAAAAAGGCATCATGTTAAGCAGATGGATCCTTTTGTCTGGGGAACTGACAGACGGAATCCATAGGGTTAATTTTATGGGGAATGAACACTGGGAAATAAAATGCTGCTTAGACAAAATGCTTCAGGTGCTGCTGTCTGTAGCAGTAGAAGGACGTTTTCAGAGGAAACCGTTGTATGAAAATTTCAAAACAGTGTGAGAAAAGGAAGGCTTATATGACATAATATTTAGTTCCAGATGGAAGATACCATAACGTTTGCTTCACATACAAATATTGGGCTTCCTTTCTGCCAGCTCAGTCTGTTTAGGCATATAGTTGTGCTATCCTCAGATCGCAAAATGTTGTAAATCCATCAGCCTTTCTTTTTGTGGCTATTGGTAAAGACTGGCAAATGCTGGAAAATTCCCTTAACTTCATCTACGCTTTTACTTTTAAATCCAGGTTTTGTTTCATGTATTGTGCAACAGTTGTAGAACTGTTGGCCTACTTCTCACATCTGAAATTTCTTAAGCTAAATAATATTAATAATAGATGACTAAATATATAGTCATTGTTAAGAACAAATTTGAGTTCTGGAGAACTGTCCCTCAATACCTTTATTCTTTGTGCTGATGTGGTATTTGCCTTACTTTTCAGATGTCACCAGTTCTCAGTTTCAGTCTGTTTCCCCTAGTCATAGTGAAATTTATATTGTTGTCTGAATGGAAGCAAAAGTAAAAGAAGAATGTGGAGAGACGTGTAAGCAAGTCAGAAGACACACTAGAATGTTACTAGGAAAAAACCTCTGTGATTAAAAAATTAAAATTATGCAGACACACATTTTAAAAACAGTGGAAAATAAGTGGAGGATCCAACATACCATCCAGAAAATGAAATGGGGCATTTTTAAAAGTAGTATGCTCAGTAGACTTGCCACATTCTGGTGATGGACAACCTCTCTGTTCAGCCTAATATTATGTTTTAGAGCATGTTGGTTTGCAAATGAAATACTAGTGTTAAAAATATGTAAGGATTGCCTATCAGATTACTCTGAAGCACATCTGTTTTCAAATAGCTGAATGTTTGACATGTTAAGCTCTTGAAAAAGTCTTGGAAGACCAGCAGGCTTACTGAAAAATCTGACAAATTAATTCTGCGGTTAAACTTGGTGTTTGGACTTCCCTGAATGTTGTTTTGTATATTTTGTTTACCTGAGCCTCTTATGAGTGTTTTTATTCCTTTTTTTGCAACATGAAATTATATTAGTGGTTTTATTTAGCAGAAGGAACCCCTCATATAAAAGCCTACGATGAAGAAAGTGTCGCTTCTCTGAGTACAACACAGGATGAAACCCAGGACAGTTTCCAGATGAACAACGGGACACCAAATTCCAGTTATCTCCTACAAGGTGGATACATGTTGGCTGCATCCTATTGGCCAAAGGCAAGTTTATGCTTCTTTGAGAACCAAAGGTATAGGGGAGGGTGGGCTGTGACATTAGTATTCAGTTAAATGTTAAAACCAAAAATTTAAGCTGAAGTTGTGGGGAGATCTTGAAAGGATAAGAGTTGTGTTCATGGCAAATTACAGTAAAATTATGAAGTAGTATTTAATATATAGGTCATACAGTTATAAGTATAAATGATTGATTGTTCACATTAGGAAAAGAAATTTAGAGGAAGCATAAATAAGACAGAGATGTAATGTGTACAGTGTTGTCAAGCATTACTTTTGTAAAAATATTTTCTCTCTGTTTTTTAGGATCGAGTTATGATTAATCGGCTTGATAGTATTTGTCAAACAGTGTTGAAAGGTAAATGGCCTTCAGCAAGAAGGAGTTATGACAGCAATACAGTGGCATCTTTCTATACAACCAAACTCCTGGATAGCCCGGGTGCAGCTGCAGACTACAGTGAACCCAGTGCACCAACACCCCCTAGTGCAGGTGTTAAAGAAGAATATGATCAATCACCACAGATGTCAAAGGTGAAGAAGCATGTACGAGAAAAGGAGTTTACAGTGAAAATCAATGACGTATGTTTATTTTTATTGCCGTAGGACCTGATTGCGATTGCGGTGTGCGGCATGCTTTACCTGCAAGTGGCTGCCTGCTCTCACTCTTACTTCTTCGCACACTTGTTTGTGGGTATTTGGGTCTGCTTCTTTTGGGCATTCAGGTTTTTTTTTTTTTTAATTTGCATAAACCACTGGAGGGAATCATCGTTATTTCCCCCTTCAAACAGAAAGTTTGCCGTTACCTTGCTTCCTCAGACAACCTGTTTTTTGCAGTTTCTAAGAATCTGGTTAATAATAAAAGGTATTCCTGTTGTTTGGCTTTTTTGAATGTTGTAGCATGTCCTACCCAGCAAGCACTTTATCATTTCATGGCCTTTTAGAGGGTTGCAGGTCAGTTCCCCAGTTTTACGTGCAGGCTAGAAGCTTCAGAATGCTCGGGGTTTTTCATATCTTCAGTTTAAGACTTGTTCCTAGCACATAAAAATATATGAAACTTTTCTCCTGTRATTGGATGTGGCATTTGTGTAGGGTTAGATTAGGGAGGTAGACAGCTGTTCAGTGCCTCAGTTTTTCTGTTAAGATATTAATTATTTAAAATCTATATTCATAGAAGTAGTTCCATGAAATTTTCATATCTTTTTACATGGAAGAGAAGCAGGACTTGATTTAAGATCTAATGTGAAGTTTTCATTCTTCCTCAACTCTTCTGGAGTAACTGTTTGTATGTGAGAATCCTGATTATGAAGTAGTCATTTCTGCTTCAGAAGAGACTCTTCTAACCCTGGGATTTATTTAACAGGAAGGTGGTTTGAAATTGACTTTTCAGAAGCAGGGACTGTCTCAGAAAAGGCCATTTGAAAGTGAGGAAGGTGCACTGGGACAGCAGCAATACCTGGCTCGGCTTCGTGAACTCCAGAATGCTTCAGAGACCAGTCTTGTCAACTTCCCCAAATCACTACCAGAATCAGGTATATTCTGTGACTTCAAAAAATATCAGCGGGTGTAGGGATTAGTTGTAAATCTTCAATTTGGGGTGGTTCCGTTGGTCTCCGTATACGGTAAGTGGAGAGAGATGTTTACAATATTATTTGTTCCAAACTGCTTTCTAGAGGAACTCTGTCCAATGTGTAGGGAATTTAGGCACCTAAGTTGAGGCGTGGAGTTAGAAACATGAATAGCCTCACAGTGTCAGTGTAATGCTCGTTTATTAGAAGTCTCCTATTTTACGTTATAAACACCCTCAGTAGAAGATTTTAATCATTTTAAAATATATCAGTCTGCACTGACTGTAATAGATGTAAATCAAAACTCGTGGATAGTTTCTAAGCAAAGATGAAGAGCTCCAGTTTTATGCCTGTGTTAATTGTCTTTGCACTCTTCATATTCTTTCCTGTCTCCTGTAATGAAATATTGGAGAACAACAGTCTAGAACCAACTTTTTGTTTTCATAGCTTATTTTCATAATAGGTAACAGTAGGTGTACGTTAACAGAAGAAGATAGTGAGCCTGAAGTAAGCAGTTAAAATTTGGATTAAAATATTTGTAATGAATAGAATTAAGTGCATGTTTTAGGCCAGCTTCTGATTAAATGACTGTAAATCATTGAGACACATGTGTATAAAAAAAATTTCCTTTAGAAAAATATTAACCTTCATTTCCATTTTGCAGTTCCTTGTTCTTCTTTTGCAACATACCATTAAGGTCTTGCTATAAATGTTGTTAGAAACATTTATGTAAGGGTGTCTGCCAGTGTGTGAGAGATGTCAGCGGTCTTTAACAGCTCTTCTACTTGTACAGATTTGTTTGGGGGAGTTTTTAAATGGGAAACTTCCATAGTAGAGTAGCTTTTCAGATCCTGCTATTAATAATGCGGTTTAAATGGTCATAAAACAACAGGCAATTTCTGTTATATATTATATATAGAAAATATCTTTAGAAACTATCTGTACTGGTACTATTTCAAGTAATCTTATTTCTTTTTCTTTTTTTTTCCTCTAACATGCTGCTTGTTATAAATAGCTCAAACTTCATTAATTTTATTGCTTCATTCATTTGACTAGGTACTTCCAGTCAGTTAACAGCTAGTGCCAATGGAGTGATAGTTGACAGTCAGCCTGTAGTGAAAAAGAGAAGAGGAAGAAGGAAGAATGTGGAGGGAGTCGATGTCCTCTTTATAAATAGAAATAAACAGCCTAATCATGTAAGTAAATTTGATTCTATATCCAAAAATAAGGTCCGATTTACTGTTAATCTCTTAACTGAGCATTGACCTGTCAACATACAACAAAAAGTTTATTACTCAAAACAGGTTTTTTTCTGAAGTTGTTCATTATAAGTTTAAGACTACAAAATGAGAACTGTTTTATTAAATATTACCAAAATGCAACATTGGCAACTCTTTTTTAAAACTAAACTATATATAGTTCTTGTTTTTGATAAAATGTAATTAGCACTGTGTTATAAAAAACATGACATTTGACCTAGCAACATTTTCAGATACCTTTTCTTCCCAGTCCCTTTTCTGCCAACAAGTGTGACAGGGCCTGACCCTGCCATGACTGAAGTGGAGCTTATCTTTATGCTCATGAGTAGTCTCTCTGCATTCCTGGATGTGTGCATAATGACTCGCAGGACTGTGGCCTTCATTGTATCATATATAAAATAATTAGGGTAGTTTCTGTTTTCCACAGAGAACTTAATCAAATGTTTTGAATTTCTCCAGGTTAATCCAGGTATTAACTCCTGTCAAGTTGCTGCAGGAATAAACCCAGCGCTCGCTTACACTCAGTCCCAAGGCATGCTTGATGCAGAGAGTCCAGTTCCTGTTATTAACCTAAAAGACGGAACAAGGCTTGCAGGTGATGATGCCCCAAAAAGAAAAGATTTAGAAAAGTGGCTTAAGGAACATCCTGGCTATGTTGAAGATTTAGGAGCTTGTATTCCTGTGAGTATTCTTTTCAGCTCTGCTTTAGCTCAATAGCAAAACATCTCTCATAATGTACTTGAATTTGTATTGTATTTTATGTGGAATTCTCGTTTGTTTGTTTGTTCTTCTATATTATATTGTTTAGGAAGGAAAATATCTGTCTCCTGGTATTTCTTCTTACATAATTTGCGAGCTCCACTAGCCTTTCATTTCCCTCACAAATATAATTGCTAGGAAAAATAACATTATATGTAGATATTTGATCATTGTCTAGTTTTACATAGGCCTTAAAAATTATCTACATTAGGAAAATATGTTTTATCATGATGTTCATTAGCTAGTTAGAAATGATCACAGCTGAAAATATGTAACGGCAAATTTAGTGATGTGCAAGAGGATTAAAGACTTTATTGTGGAATATATCTCATCTACATTTCAGTGTTATGGTAGTATCACGTTGTGTGGGTATGATGAAAAGCTGCTTTCTATCCTGTCGCCGTGCTTGTACTGTTGCGTGAGGTTACTTTGGCCCAGGTACAGGATATTGTATTTTTCCTTGTTGAACTTCATGAGGTTACTGTCAGCCTGTTTCTCCAGCCTTTTGAGGTCTTGCTGAATGGCAGCCTACCCCTCTAGTGCGACAGCCGCCTTCCCCTGTTTGGCATCATCTGTACGTTCCTTGAGGGTGTATTCACCCTGTCCCACTGCCCAGGTTGTTAATGAAGACACAGGATGAAAAGTGCGTTTCCCGAGAGTTCCTTTTTTCCAACAGTAAATAAGCCAAACCTGACAAAATTAAAGAAGAGCTTTTGTAGATCCTAAGGTTATTAACTTTTTTAAGATACCAAACAAAAATGGAGGGGGGGAAAAGGCTAGTTGTTCTTTTTGTTAAGAATGTCTCAACGTAGTAACATGTTTTGTTCCACCATGTTTTTTTCAACAGTTGTGTATCTGTTTTTTGCTGCTGCTGTTCCTCCTTTCTTCCCTCTGAAGCAGTCTGGCAATTAGAAATGAGAATTTAGGTAAAATTTCAAAACTTCCAATTAGGCATTTTTATCCATGAATTAAGGACTGTATTTAAAACACTGAAGTATGTACAAAGAAATAAATTAAATATGCAAAGAGCATAGTATAAAATTCTGAGGATCGAAATCTGCATTTAGTATTTTTGAAGCAGTATAGGCAGTATGGAGAGAAACTAGATTGTCACATGATCTACATTTCCATTTTTTTTAAGTCATAAGAACAACTATCCAAATAAGTTTCCTTATGATACTGAATAGAAGAATGTGACTTCGAAAGAAGGCCTGCCTAAAGAGAATATGCAAGTATCTTAACATATTTTAAAACAGTTATATCAGAAAAATAATTGTTTTTTTAATTCCTTTCTAACAGAGAATGCAGCTGCATGATGGGAGGCCCAAACAAAAAAGACACCGTTGTCGAAACCCTAATAAACTGGACGTTAATAGTCTGACTGGTGAAGAACGTGTTCAGCTCATAAATAGAAGAAATGCAAGAAAGGTATTCATGTTACTGTCTTCATTCATATCTTCCCAAAATCAAGTTACCTGAAATGAAGAGCTCTTAATATTTAGCCAATGAAATTTTGTGTGCAAAGTAAATGTTTTTGTGTTGCATTTTTGGCACAAAATAGGAAAGTCAATGGCAATGTTCTAGTAAGCATTTTGAAACTATGGAAATATGTAAGACACTGCTAGGAACTTATTCTAGGGTTTCTGTTCAGAATTGAACACTCAATATACTGCAATATTTGTGCCATTGACTGAAAGTGAATTTCAGTACAGAGGCTATCCCATGAAATGCTTTGTTCCATAATAAAACTACTCTAGACAGATTTTTTGATATTTGTATTACAGTAAAACTAAGGTTGTTGTCTTTTGTATGTTATTGATTTAATTTAGCTCTCAGACTTATTACAGTAACTTTTTCAGAGGAATTTTTTATTTTYCATAGAATCTTTTTTCCTTGAAGACTGGCAGCAAAGAACACTCTAAAAAGACCCCATTTTAAAATTTGAATTTCTCGTAACATATAGTTCTCTATATGTTGTTCTAATCAAATAGCAGCAATCTGTCAAGTTCTAAACTTCACACACATCTTATGATTTGCCATTATTACTTTTGAAATTGTTAAAATTGTTATATTGATAGTGTATCCCGCGTAGGAACTTGTTCATTGGAATTTGTTAAATCCTGTGTGCTGGATTTTTTTTTTTTTTTTGGGGGGGGGGTTCTTTTCTTATCTCTGCCATTCTGCATTTGTGATTCACCAGTATACATTACTGGTAAATCAAATTGCTAGGTTAACCAGTAGTGCAATGGGGAATAAAAGAAGAAAGGGAGTTCTTGTGTAAAATCCCAATAGGGGAAGGTGGGAGGCTTAGGTGGTATTTACGGGTTTTTCAGTCAGGTGATCAAAGTTTGGGAAGAGTATGATGAATTCAAAAGGGCTTTGGGGAAGGCGTAAAAGCAGTATGTAAGAAAAGCACAGCAGAACATTGTTGTTGTTTGTGGAATGGATTCAGACAGGTGTGTGGGATGGTGTTTTTGAATGCTGATGTTGTACCAGAACGGCAGCACGGTGAGGGAGCCTTTTCGGTACTGCATCAATGCACAGACCACTTTCTCTTGTGATACTGCTACCTTCTCTTTCTGTTAGAGAGCCGTTGCAAGGAAAGCAGAATTTTTTTCACACAGCTATTTTAAGGTCAGAAGCTTTGTGTGTCTGTAGAGAAGAGTGAGACAGACTTTGAGAGTCCTTAATCTCTTCAGTGCATTGAGACAGCGGCTCTAAAGCGGAGCCTGTGTAGTGCTAGTCTCTCAACAGGCAGGCACACTCGGCTTCTCTATGGTAAACCAGGCTCTAGGGAACCTTTCAGAGTTGATGATCGAGGAATGAGAGATTCAATCTTTGTTTGCTGTAAGAGCCTGTTTTTTCACGATGGCTTTTTTTCTCTTAAGAAGTTTCCCCATGATGGTTGAAACACTCTTCTTCTGTTACCTTATTATTATCCTCAGTGTTTTCACTTACAGTCTGCCCCCAGCTTCTCTGGGTCACCAGACTCGCCAAAATGTCTGCTCATTTTTTTGTTGTTGTTGCTGTGTTTTTTTTTAATGGGGATCCACATTTAGTAGCATTGGAGGGGAACTGAAAGTAGCCCAGAAACATCAGTTGATGTCGCAATTTATCTTAGAGAAAGCTGAGCAAAAACTGGAATTCCTTTCCCTCTCTTCTTTGTACTAGAGACAMTCTGGATCAGTTTATACTTCTGGTTAATCTGAAATCTTACTTCCCTGCTTGTATGATTTTATTGATGAGACTTGCTGTCTAGCAATCTTAACTCAAAATTAGTCATCTTTGCATGAAAAAAATACAAGAAAATTTTACAAGACAAGCAGAACCTCTTGATAGAAGTATTTTTAGAAATCAACTGACGTGATAGGGTAGGACTGATTTACTAGACAGAGGAAAATTGTAGCTAATATGATTGGAGTTTCAACTTTCTTGCAAATCCTTGGACCTCTGTTCTCTGTTCACTGTTTTGCCTGCTGTTCCATTCACTGCATGGCTAAAATGAGCTCTGACATTAATACTTATAGTAGTAGGAATATCAGTTATTGAAGTTACAAAGTAAGAGTTTAGTAGATGCTGATGTTTAGAACAAATCAAGAATATCTCACCTAATCCGGTAGAAATCAATCAAATGCTATATCTTTCTTGTTGATAATTTTAATTGAGACTATTTGTATTGTTTTACATAAAAGACAAAAATGGAACAGTGTGTCAGTCATGAATGTTGTCTTTTTTCATATCAGATGAGAAGTATTTCTTGACTTCTATCTTTTACTTCTCAGGTGGGGGGTGCATTTGCTCCCCCTCTGAAGGATTTGTGCAGGTTCTTGAAAGAAAATCCAGAGTATGGAGTGGCTCCTGAATGGGGAGAAGTTGTAAAACAGTCTGTGAGTATTTGCATAATAAGATATCTATGACATGAAATGTATTATAAAACATAAACAAAAGCAAACAAAGGCACGTTTTTTATTTCTGGTATTATAGTAAATGTAGGGTATGAGTCCATATTAAGTTTTCTGGACAGCTGAGTTCCCTAAACTGGCACAGCTCTGAGTAGGAGGAAGGAGGAGAGGCAGTGGCAACTCCAAATTAGAGATTTGATTTAAAGTGCTACAGTGCTGTGACTTTTGCATCTAGTAAATATAGCCTTGAAGGTTTTTAGGCAAAGTGTTAGCCTGCAGAATAGTTTCTTATCCTTAAAATTATAGTAGTGAAGATAAAATACAATTTTAAATATTTAGTTTTACTTTTTAAATAACTTACAATGTACAGTTTAAATTTTAAAAAAGAATGGTATCGCCTATCAAAATATAAGTCAAGTAGTAAAATACCTATTTTCTACACTTAGAGTTTTTGTTTTGTTTTTAGCTTAAAAACTAGTGATGAGATTCCAGTGGAGGGAGCAAAGTTAATATATTACAAAAGCTTAATATCTTGATGTGTAAATGTTTTTCTGCTCAGGTAAAAATATGAGTAATATCCGTAGCTCATTAGTGACGTGACTAAGTAGACTTGCATCTGAGCTTTCAAGCCCAGTTTTCACATCCATCATTTCTTTTGTGCCCACTGATTCCCATTTCCAGTATTTTTAGGAATATGTTTGCCCTACAGTTTCGCCATTGCCCAGTCCTATTCCTTCTGTAGGGATCATCAACAAAGTTAGTGATAAAGAAGTACATTCCCCTGTAGTCCTGAGCTGCTTGCTAGTAGCAAGATCCACTCAGTAAATTGCTTTTCCCAGACTGGAGATGATGAATGTAGCTTTAAAGGGGTGCATGTAAGTGCATGTGTCCCTGTGTGTGTATGCATGTCCGTGTGCTCCCCTGTGTACCTGTATGCCTGCACATAATTTTGCATTTAGATCACAGTTAACGTGGAGCTTACAGTAGAACTAGAGACATTTATAGACACAATTTTTACATGTTTATGTCAATCAAATAACTGGGCAGCTGACTACTTAAATTTTATGTCCTGCATGGATAGAGGCATATAGAAACCTGTGAGAATGATTTCAAAGGTTACTTTAAGCAGTTTTATCTGTTTCTGATCAATTGTTAGAGACRATCTGAAAAACTGCTACAGAAAGAAAAATCTGAAGATGTGTTTCATTTATGCAACAATAACAAAAACTCTGATTTATTAAAAATAATCATACCAGAATTACAAAGGTTTTTTCGTTTGAGATTTGTACTTGGTTAAATTTAAAAGAGGAAAGYGACGTCTATTTCCTTGTCTACCAAAACTTGTCAGGAGTGTATTACACTAACGCTACACCTTCAGCCTCCAGCAAAGAAATGACTAAGTTAAATTCTGTTCTAGTTCATATCAACTAAATTCTAAATCTTTTTGTGAAGTCCTAAATTCCACTCTCTCCCCTTGTCCCCCTTGTAGGACATTCTGGTAGGAAAAAAGGTAACTAGGAACAGGATTAGACTGCAGTGAATAGAGGTGTAAATAAGAGAATTCCTTTTAAAATTTAGTATTGTATTGTATTATGGAGGTGATTGATAGTTTATCTTCCGATTGCCATTTTTAAAAGGGGTTCTCAAGACAATGCATTTTAAAGAGTGTATTAATGCACAATTATAATTCTTTCTTTATCATTAGATAAAGGACTTACAGCGGTAAGGAATACTATGTAAGCCCCTAAAAGTGCTCTGAATTTCATTTTAATTGAGCTTGAGTCTCTGCTATTTATTCTTAAGTATATGGATGATGTGAAATATGAAGGCATTAAACAGACGGTAGCAATAGTAAAAAGGACTCAGACTGTTGATCTGTGTGAAATCATACATTTATATTTCACCTCAAATTGAGTAACTAAGTTCTCTTCTTAATTAGTCATTTACAAATTAAATGATTGGAATGTGGTAATATCCCAAAGCAGTGCTATGTTTTATATCTTAAACTCAAATTGCTCCTCTAATTAGCTATATTTGGCCTGATCTGCAAAGAACCCTCCAAAGGTGAGTTAGCAGAGGGTCTTGAGAGGAGACCTCACCGTAGACCTGCCTGTGGAACTGGGATTTAAATGCTTGAGATGTGATAGCACAGGGTCACCGCAAATTGCAGCGAGTTGTCTGAATATCAAGTTGCTCTACCAACATAACAGAATAATCTTTGACACGGTTACTGTATGCTTGGGGTTTTTTGCTGCTTCATTTTCACGCTTTCAAAATACTGAGAATACCCGATGCATCTCTTGCAGGGATTTCTTCCAGAAGGTATGTTCGACCGTATTCTCACAGGGCCTGTTGTGCGGGAAGAAGTAAGCCGGAGAGGAAGACGGCCGAAGAGTGAGATTGCCAAGGCAACAGCAGCTGCAGCGGCCGCAACAGCAGCCAGCGTATCAGTTAACCCTCTGCTAGCCAACGGGTTGCTGCCGGGCATGGATCTGCCCAGCCTGCAGGCCCTGCAGCAAAACCTGCAAAATCTGCAGTCGCTGCAAGTCACGGCGGGCTTAATGGGCATGCCGGCGGGCTTAACCACTGCCGGGGAAGCCAAGAGCGTGGCTGCCATGTTCCCCATGCTGCTGTCGGGGATGGCTGGATTACCAAACTTGCTGGGCATGGGCGGACTTCTCACAAAGTCTACAGAATCTATTACAGAGGAGAAAAAGGGAAGCGATTCAAAGGAGGCAGATATAAAGAAAGAAAGGACAGAAGACCAAAATACAGATATTGGTGGTGAAAACTCTGTTTCAAATTCTCCTTCAACATCCTCTGCTGCTGCAGCTGCCAACCCTCTATCTCTTAACCCATTACTTTTGTCCAACATACTTTATCCAGGGATGCTTCTCACTCCAGGCCTTAATCTTCATATCCCAGCTTTGTCTCAGTCCAATATTTTTGATGTACAGAACAGTGAAAACAATGACACAGGCTCAGCCAAGCCCACAGAAGAAAAAGAGGAAAATTCTAGGGTTAGAGATCAGGAAGACAAAGGGGGAACAGAGCCAAGCTCTCACAATGAAAACAGCACAGATGAGGGTTCAGAGAAAGCAGATGCTTCATCTGGATCTGACAGTACATCGTCTTCGTCTGAGGATTCAGATTCTAGTGATGAAGACTGACCCCGGACTCTGCACTTAAATTATAAACTGATTTTGAATTTATTCTTTAATTATTTCATTGTAAATAACCCAGTGTTGAGTGCATCAATGATTTACTGACCGAACATTTCAGTATTTGTTTAGAAGTGCAAACTGCTTTCAGAGACGTTTTGCATGTAATATTTCTTGAAGTTCATAAGTTTCTGAACTTGTATGTACTATCAAATACACAATGGTGTAAAATTACAACAAAAGGCATTATAATTTTGTTGGGGGGTTAATTTTATGAAAATAATGCTCAAGTAAGAGCTGTATATTTAATATATTTGCAGTGAACACAGAATACTTTATGCATATTATTGATTTAATTTGAATATAGTTTTACAGCCTCCTTGACACTTATAATTTACAGATCAAAACTCAGCAATAATTTGGGCAGCTAATGAATGTCATGAAAGCTGTAGAATCTACATCACCATCCATTGCTTTAATTACATGAAAATGCTCTAGTGTTGTGATGCACTGCTGTTTCCAATTCAGGTACAAGTGTGTTTAAAAGAAGATAAATTTTTCCCAATCAGCCAATTAAACTGGCTACCTGTTACCTCAGCTGAGTTAGTTTAGGAAGTTTACATTGGTTTCTATTAACTTGTTTTCAGGTTTTGTTTTGTTTTCTAAAGACATCCTGTATGATATCATGTTAAAATCTGAGTTATCTGAGATATGACTGTTGGGTTGTTTTTTCTCATTACAAGAGTTCTCTTTGACAGTAGTAAAGGGAAATTAAAACAAACTGTCTTATCTCATGCTACTTGGCACCATAGAGACCTATTTAGTTTACACCTTGCAAAGTTTTGGGCTCCCTCCACAGAATTATAAGTCCCAAAATAAGGAGTAGTTTCCCCAAGACTCAGAAGAGGCAAACTGTCATAAAGTGCCACTGAAAAGACCTTTCAACACTGCATACTTCATGTAAAAATTGTTTGTTTGCTTTGTTTGTGTAGATTTCTATTTGTGTTTTATGTCATAAAACCTCCTGGAATTACCAGTTAATAATGGTAAATAAAGTGTAGATAGTTTTGAACTCCTTTTGAGTTTAAACTTCTCTACAGATTTAAATCTGACTAAATATTAAATATTACCCCAAATCGTTATTGGGATATCAGTTCATATATTATGCTGAGTTGCCCACTAAAGAAAAAGCACTTTGACTAGTAAGGAAGACAAATTATTCCTGGAAACCACATGAACAGGGCATAAAGCATCTGTTTAAGTCCAAATCCTTAGAACCCTTTACTATATAAAATCTGTCTAATATTTGATGTGTGATATGATTCCTCCTTCTTCTTAAGCTGCTATTACTCTGACACAGTAGAGGCCCAGATTCACACTTACACAAGTTCTGAACTGACTGAGATTTCAATTGACCTTAGTTATACCATTTGTGGTCCAAGAATAGGCAAGTGTTAAGAGAAAATAGATACAGGTACTAGTAGAAGTCATTGAAAAAGCTTTACAAAGGGATAAATTTAAAAAACAAAAAACTGTATATTTTGATATAGTTCTGTTGCTTGCTTGTACAGTAAAACAACTGTGTTGTTTTTTACCAAGAACTTTACCAATGAAATATAAGTTTCTATGTGCAAAATAATTAACCCCATGATTAGAAGCAGTATTACATGTAATTACATAATTATACAAGTACCATTTGGATTGTGCTGGTTACGTATTTTCCCAAATAGTATTCTGGTTTTTGGCCCTTCATGCAGTGTCTTAGCAATAGTCAAAATTTAAAACTGCCAAGAGAAGGGGGTAGCAATTCTTCATCATGAGAAAAATGTATTGCATATTTAATATTTTGCCCTTTGTAATATAGCACTTTTATTTAACTAGGATGCATCTATGAAATAGCCAAAGTTTTACAAACAGTTATTAACTTAGTTTGCTGATGGACTATGTCAACAATACCATCACTTCCCACCCTTACCCCACAGAAGAAATCCCAAATCTTGTGGCTAAAACTAATTTATATCAGATTTATGAAATAAAGTATTTTCCTAATTATGCTCAAGTGAGTTTGGTTACCATTCTAGTGATTCTTTCTATGTAATAAGGCAATTACAGTTTCAAGTAATGAAGGCTGGTGTAGAATTGAACATAATATATCGGGTTTATTTTTAATCAGTATGAATCAGAAGGGGAAAAAATGTCCCACTATCAGCTATAAACTATATGCAAATACAGTTGTATAAAGTTAAGGGTTGTAAGGAAACCTCAGTAGAATTACACTAATACTGAAGTTAAAATTAAAAGGATATCCAAGGTGATGATAAAGTGTGTGTTGGTAGTTACTAAAAGAACCTTAGCTGTTATTGCCTTGTATTTCTATCCCTTGTTTCAGGCTTCATGATCCAAGTCTTAGTCCAGTTTTTCTTTTGGACATTTGCAATATTTGCCAGTTGTGTTCTGTGTAGTCTGAATTTGCTTTCTGTAGTTGAACAAGCGTCTTAAAAAGTCATTTGTAATTTATTGAATTACTTTCTATGATGTTCTATAGAGCAAATGGAAGTTTAATTATTTTTTATTAAACATATTCTTTGACTACCCATGATGTCAGCCTCAATATGTGAAAATACTGTTGTCTGTGTAAGAATTAAACATGTATCTGTGAGCGGCAAAAGTTAAATTGAATGTTACAGTCTAAAAATGAAGTTGTTCATAAGATCTTAGAAAGTCAAGCCAGAGATATAACCTTCCCCCCCCCTCCCCACTAACTCAGGTCAATGTTTTGCTGCTGTTGTATAGCTTTTCTCTGAGAATCAATTTCAATCTATTTCCTGTAATTGTTGCCTTACAAACAAAACAAGCTGTTGCTCCGTGCCTCCGTAGTTATGGTTAGGAAGGAGAACAGAGTCTTGGTCCAGGTCCAAAACTTGGCTTGATTTGAAGTAATCATGTATCTACTGTTGTTCCAGGGTTAAAATGTTGGAAGTGGAATACCTTTTGAATTTTTCTTTTAAAAACTCTGCTTTACTTTTTACATGTTTACTAAGTCTTTTAATTTTGTACACAGCACTGACTATTGCTATTTTTCACTTATTCCATACAGGGAATAGACATTTCCTTGAATCCGAGTTGTCTCCTTGTTGTCAGGTGCCTTCTTAAACTTGCATTGCACTTGAATGATTCGGTATCCTTCTTACTTATTCTAGTCTGAATTTTGTCTTCAGATCATGATCATCCTTTCTGAGCTTCTTTTTTCTCAAATCTGCATGTGATAAAAATGTGCATATGCATATGAGCTCTGTTCGTTCTTCTCCCCCATCTTTTTCCTCCCAAGAACCCCTAAGAGGGTATTTTATTTATTTTTAGCGGGGCTATTAGAAGGAAACAATGTCAGATTTTTAAAAAAGACTATCAAAAGAAGGAAAACTCATATATTGTTTGTAACCATGTAATTTCACAGTGCAGTCCTCTTAGTCTGTAAATTAAAGCTTGAGCAGATCAGTTTTTCAATGAGATTATTTCCAAGGAACAGATGATCTAGGTATGGTGTTGGTGTTTAAATTTCTTGCACTCCTTTGAACTCTTTATGAATCAGTATCTGCAGATGATGATCTGATCAGACTATTAACAGGTTGTCCTAGACAAATTCCTGTCCTATTTGTTTTATTTTGTGTCTGAGTAAATTCCTCTTGCCATGTTATTTGCTAAAGTATTTGTCAGTTATTGCTCTGTACAACAGTATTGGTATACCATCAAGTTTACTATACTGTCAAGTTTCCTTCTTTATGCCTGCATTTGCAAAGTAGTGAGATGATGTGTGCCTGGGTGCACAGGTGCTTAATGTAAAGGGATCTGGGATGTAGCATTATATGAAATTGTGCTGTGAAAGCGATTAGCATTTAGTAGCTGTATGAACAATTTCTGATCTAGTTCAGCTATATCTATAATTATCTCTGACATGAATAAACTCCAACATAAGCCACAGCGTAATGTGAAATTTACGCTGCTGCAGATGACAAACATTTCAAATTTTACATCTGTACATTGTAAGGACGCTATACTGAGGTTATACTGGGGTCTACAGAGGAGACCCTCACACTAGTGTAGCTATGAGAGTTTGCGAAGTAAAGCACAAAACAAAACTCCTCTGGGTTGTCTAAACAGCCCTAATGTTATACAGAAAGTAGGTATCATTTCTTTGTCACTTTTAGAGGAAAGGAAAACAAAGATGGTAAAATGATCAGAGACTTCCATAACTGGACAATAACAAAATCTTGATCCCTTTGCTTTTAACTAATGATCTGTAAAATGAACCAAGTTTTTTGTTAAAAGATACAGCAAGGACTTCTGATGGTTAAGCGTCTCTAAAGGTAAGTTTCAATTAACATTTTTCTGAGGAAGAACATGCATTTTAGTTATATATTGTCAATATTTTAAATGCAAATATGTATGAGCAGGATTGCTACTAGTCAGCGTTGGGTGTTTACTTACAGCGGCCTCTTGTCGAGGTCTGTATCTCGGCTGCTTCAGTTCACTTCCTGGTGTATTAGTGAAAATCCACCATAACAAGCAGCTGCTGCTAATAGAGCAGACTGTGATCTCAGGTGGCTGGAAGAGGAACAGGCATTTTTTTTGTAGCCACTTTTGTTAGGAGGTGTGCAACCTTTAGCAGAAAGGAGGGGGCACACAGCTGGGCACTGTCAGAGCCTTTGTTTAAGGGTGGCAATTTTTTCTTTTAGGAAGCAATGAAAAGCCCTTTTACCAGTAACCTGCCTTCTACTGTATTTCTCTATTTACAGTAGAAACTCTCATATACTTCTGTCTGTAGAAAGGCTTGCTAATGTTTAAATATTCTGTGAATATGCAAGACAAGGACAAAAGATCAAAGAAGGGTCATAAAAACATTTTGAGGGAGGACAAATTTTGCAAGTTGAAGTTCTTTAAAAGGGGATGCTTTGGAAAAGGGTAAACCTTTTTGGTCAGATTATTTGCACTGTCAGGGTAGAGAATGGAGTCAGGCAGGAAGCAACTGAAGGGCTGGTTTTGTAGGGGCCAGGTGAAAGCGCTGGAGGACTTTTACACTTCAAGCTGCCCTGTTTTTGCAGAAAAAAAGCCCCCCTAGCTGAGTAGACGTTAGCTTTGTTACCTTTTTGGCCGCCTAGGAGGAGGTCCTTGCAGAGATATTCATCTTGGTACAAGTAGGATGCTTCTGCTTACGTATCTGAAAAGTAAGAGATCAGACTATCTAGCCCATTAACTCTGTTGTTTAATTAGGTCATATCTGAGAGTTGTAAGTGAAAAGGTTTTTTTAGGAGAAAAATCTTATTTAGCTTCTAGTAGTGATGCTAGAGCCTTGAAAATGTTGACAACATACACAGAGGAAGGGTGTTTAAATGCATTATAACTCTAGCGGAGTGAACAAATTACATAATTTACCATTGCTGAAGATCCAGCCTGTTTGAAGTGATGAACAATATTTTGACTGTTTTATTTCAATTTTGAACCCACTATTTTAGGAAGAATGCCCACTGAGAAATAAATACAAAGAATTAAGGAAAATTTTTCACAAAATAAGCTGGGCTGAAGTCTTGAAACTGAGAAGTATGTACAGGTGAGTATCTCCATTCAGAATGTTTATGTCCTCAAAATACTTTATTATGACTTACACAACTTGAATTTTAGGTTCAATTTAGAGTGTTGTATACTGTAATGCAAAATAAAAGTTAGCTAACATTCAGATTTCTTTTTTAAAAATGTCCTACTTAATCACTGTAGCATTTCTCTACAAAGAACTGGGAACATTTTAAAATAATACAAATAGAGGCTATATGAAGGTTTTGTTTGTTTCTTTTACCCTGCCTCTCTTTGAGTTCCCTCAGTAAGTAAACCACCGCAGAAGAAGGGAGACAAGTGCCACTCAGAAGATCCTGCCATAAGGTCATTCAGCAAAATAAGAATTTGTTCCCTTGCCTTTTGTCCAAATTAGCCCTGAACAAGATCTAAAAGTACAAAATTCTCATTAGTGTTCTATGTAACTAACGCTGAGCCAAGCCCTTTTACTGTCACTTCTGCATGTAAGGGAGGCTGCTTTGGGTAATACTTTGGATCCTAATGTCAGATGTAATAYTGGAATCTCTTTTCACCAAAGCTCATCAAAATTGACAGTATGTCCTCCAGCTGTCTCCAGTTCTCAGAAGTGAACAGCTTTTGAGCTGGTAGCTGCTGCTGTGTCAGCTCCTCCATGTCATGCCGTTGGATCTCGGTTGTGCTTCTCAGCTAAAACAGGTGGTTGGAGCTCAGCCCTTTGCTCCTGCAAGGGAGTTTCTAACTCCTAGTCCCAGGAAAGATAAATATACACTGCTTTCTTTTGTAATGCAGCAGCAATTTTAAGCTGAGTAAATGCAAAATTCAAGTGTCTGTTCATAAATAACAATGGGCATCATATTCTGGGTGCTGTCCAGACTGTCCAGTAAAGGCTGCCCGTCAGACCCAAAGAAATTTTTCGACGGTGTTCAGGAGACTCTGCTTCTAGTTTTGGTCCTAAATGAAGCTGTGTTGGGGAGAAATTCTGATGACTCTGATATCTCAGATTGTTCCTTTTCTGCTTTTTAGTACAATGAACACTTCTCAGAGATGTGAGGGGAAGAACCATGCTCCTTTTTAAATGGAAGCTGAAGTCTTCCTGTGATCATTGGTCTCCATCAGCTGAGGCTTAAAGTAAAATATTGAATGTTGCAAGATTCTTAATGAAGTTCTGCAAATTAGCAACACAGTATCAGAAGTAGCAGAAGACTGGCTGCGTGGGAAGGACCCTGGGAAGGATCCTGGAAAAAGGTTTCCATGATGCGCATTGTTTCTCCCTGCACCAATCTTTTCAAGAGTTGGTCATTCTGGACTTTCCTAACATCCGACTTCGGTATGTATCCAGCCTTATCTGGGAGTCGACCTAATTCTCTGGAGGTAGGCAACATTAGCCACTCTTTCAAACACTTCCTTTCACAGAGGGCATTCAGTGTTTTAGGTTAGTACAGTTAGGGACTGTGCCACCACTCTGCAGCTGTTTGGCTTCAAGATTTGCTACCCTTTCCTTGTGTTTTGCAAGGACACTGCAGTTTCTTACTGGAGGAACCAGTAAAGAGAATTCCTATGGGATGAAAAAGATTTCAGTGCTTTTCTAAAATGTCTAAAAATGTTTCTTGTGTAAATTTTCAATAGATCATTAAATTAAAAATGGCCTTATTTTAAAAGTTTACTTGAATGTTCTTATTTAGAAATCTTACATCAGTTACAAAATACGGACACATAAAAGGAGGAGGTATGCAGGTATAATCACAGCGAATAACCTTATTCCTAACCTAGATTTTGCTTATCTTTTAATATTTTGGGATTTTGTTACTTTTTTTTTTAAATGCAAATGATTTTCAAAGAGTAGATTAACATGGTTTCAGGTATAAAGTAGAATACTGTAATAAATTATAGCTGCTTTTTCTTTAAAAGAGTGTAAATGTAGGTTAACATAAGCCCTTAAATACTATATTCAGACTTCTGGATGGCAGGGAACAGCCAGTCCATGCTGTATCTATCTTGAAGCTGCTGTCTCACTAGTAAGTTCACAGCTCCTTGAGATAAAAAGAGATGTAAGAAATAAAATGTAGTCTAACCATTAGTTTGTAATATTGTTACACTGAAAACATTTGGCGGGGGAGGGGAGTGTCAGACCCTGAAGTTCTCTTGACGCGACTGAAAGCGTCCAGAGGCGGCTGCTGGCGTGAGCGACGGCAGACGTCAGCGGGAGCTGCTGTATCACCACCGTCGTCGTCTCGCAGGGCCTGGACTGAATTCGCTAGTGCTAGCTCGTGTTTTCTCGCGCCATCTAGTGTTTTTAGAGAAGATTAGAAATATGTATTTCAGTCCTGCAAGGCGTTTCAGGGTTACCCAAACCATATTTTCTTGACATTTTTCCYCCAAAGCTTTCATTGCTGTTAGCTCCGAAACGTTAGTAGCATATAACCAACTCGGCACCGTTAACAGATGGCAGAAGTGCAGTCCCGAACTCTGCAATGCTTTATCGATCTCTTCAGCGTGCAGACCTGCTTCAGCATTAACCTCTGATGCGCGACTTGGGGCAGGAGCCTCCCCGCTGCTCCGCACGGCCTCGCTGGTCTCTGCAGCGCCTGCTGCCCTTCGGCCTCTGAAACCTGAAGTAATCCAGCTCACGCCGTGATGACAGCGGGGCCGCGCTTCACAAAGGCGGAAGCGGCTGCTCAGCCAGCGCATCCCCCTGTTTACCCTTTTCCGGCCGCCGTTGCCAGCGGCTTTCTTCGTCGCGGTGCACCGTTACTTCGTGGCAGCGTACGCGCTGCGCACAGTTCCTCTTAACAGAGTTCAGTTCACGAACCTGCCGTCTCGGGGGAARCCACCGCCCCCTCGGCTCACGCTGCCGGAAGTGGCGTCACGCGCTCCGAGCGTGACGTGTGCGCGGTGACGCCACTCAGGGCGCGGTGCCCCCCCGGTGCATCCCGGGAGCGGGCGGCGAGCGGGGTGGGGGGGGCGCTGCCGCGCGGCATTGTGAGCGGGGGAGTCTGTGGCGTCGCCGCGGTGCCGCAGCGCGCCTGCGCGCCCCGAGGACGCTGATGGGCTGGGCGCCCGCAGGTGGCCCAATGAGAGGGCGAGGCGCGGCGGCGGGCGGGGGCGGAGCCCGGCGCCGGGGTGTTTGGATTCGAACGCGCGTCGCGACCCCGCGGGGCGGCGGCGCAAGCGCAGTGCGCGGCGGGGCGGCGCTGCCCCCTAGCGCCGGGGCGTGGGATGCCGGGCGAGGCGGAGGACGAGGCCGAGGCGGGCGCCGAGGGCGCCCCCGCCGCCGCCGCCTCCCCGCCGGCCGAGGAGGGCGACACCCGGCAGCGCTACGAGGAGCTCTGCAGCAGCCTCAACATGGATGAGCGCGCCCGCTCCGAGGCCTGGCTCAGCTACCAGAGCATGAAGCGCAACTACACGCTGGAGGTGAGGGGCGGCGGCGCGGCGCGGCGGGCCGGGCCGGGCCGGAGGGGGTTAAGCGGCGGGGGCGGCCCCCGGCCGTAATGGCCGCTCCCGCGCCGCGCGCGGCCTCCGCAGGGCCCGCCGCCCTCCTTCCCCCCCCCCGCCCCGGCGGTTAAAAACCCAGCAACCCGCAGCGCAGCAGCTGAAAAATAATAATAATAAAAACGCGTTAAAAGCGAAAGCGCTCGCGTTGTCGTCGTCTTTCTGCTGTGGGTTGTCGCCCGGCGCGGCCGCCCGGGCCCGCGTGCGGAGCGCTGCGCTGCGCAGCGGCGGTGCAGCGGCGTCGGGGCGCCCGCGAGACACGGGCCGCGCGTGACCGCGGCGCGGAGCCCCTGCCCGGCCCGAGGCGCGGGGGCTTCCGAGCAGCCTGCCTTGAAGCGCCGCTGCGCACCCGCCTTGCGTGGAAGCGTTGTTGGTTTTTTGTTGTTGTTTTTTTAACGGGGTGGTATTTAAAAATGAAAGTAATGCTTACGAAGAAGCGTACTGGCGTTACATAACCCTCGTGCGAGTAACACATCAGTTAGCGTTAGCAGCTCTGTTATTAATGACTGATATCTAGAGCTGTTCACGCAGTTCAGGGCTTCCTTTTTCATCACCAGGCAGGTCTGTCTTAGCGCGGAGACGAAGGGGGTTTCAGGCGCGTTGGCGGCGGTTTGCCCTGTGGTGCCTGGAGCTGCACGCCTCCGCTTCAGGAAGGAAGCGCCCTGGCCGCAAAGCACCGCTGCCCAACTATTTTTAATCCTCAGATACTAAGAAACTCAGAGAGAAAACTTGCATTCTCTCTGAAGGGGCCCGCACGTTTGTCCCCCGATACCAGTTAGCCCAGGAAACTGCAGCGTTTGCCAGGTTCTGTGCCCCTTTTCTGGTTATTCTCATCCTGTTGAAATGTAACAATTTAATCAAAGAGGAATAGTTGTGGTTGGAATTAATTTTTGTCTTTAGGAATCAAATTGAGTAGTTGTTAACAGAAAAATGGAAACTGTGTTTTCGTGTTCCCATGTTCTGTTCAGGGAAGAAGAAGGTTTTGGTAGCGGGGAGCTGTCGCTATTGCAACACCAAGGTAGCACAAAACGATATTATAGGAGACGAGCAACGCTGACATGAAAGTATACTGTTAAACTGTGGCTCCAGTGTGAAACTTGTGAATGTAACTTCCAGCTGATAAGTTTCTGTTTTGACACAATTCAGCGTTAGCACCTGTTTTTCTTGTAGTTCTGGATTCTTAGATAGTTCTGTCTAACAATATAGTTAGATAGAGCTTTGAAATAATGAATTGACTTTGCCATTGCTTGAACATCATTAGTGTAGAACATAGTTAGTTTTATTCTTTTCCTTGGTTTTGGATGTATAGCTGAAGAGTATGTTTTTCTTTCCGATCAAGTCTTTTAGATGCCTGATGTTTTATTTCACAGGGCAATGATCTGCATTGGTTAGCGTGTGCCTTGTACGTGGCTTGCAGAAAAGCAATTCCAACTGTGAGCAGAGGGACAGTTGAGGGGAATTATGTATCCTTAACCAGAATTTTGCGCTGTTCAGAACAAAGGTAACTTTTCTTTTTGCTGGTTTTTACACATTTATAAAATCTTAATGATTGTGTATCAACTTGAAAAAAATAGAAATTGAGAGGAAAGACTAAACATCATTCTTGTTTCCTGCTTTTATATGTAGAATTTATACAGTCAAAATCTTTGTACTATAGCTCATTGCAACAGACGTGAGATAGTTTCATTTGGGCATTAGCACGTTGCAAAAACACTGATTTTTTAAATTCACAGATTGGCTTCCCACCCTCAAAGGGAGGCAGAAACCAGCCCGTGAAGAATAGTCTGGTTTTGAAGAATGTGCAAAGGATGAGCTTGTCTGTTCAAAATGTAACATCTGTGTGTGTTTTCTGTTTAGAACAAGGTGTAATAAACTAACATAAGAAAGCATTTTTTAATTGACTGTGCAGATATTCACACCTTTTTTGGAAGAGGACTTCACTTTTCAT
This sequence comes from Apteryx rowi, assembly GCF_003343035.1. Taxonomy (NCBI): domain Eukaryota; kingdom Metazoa; phylum Chordata; class Aves; order Apterygiformes; family Apterygidae; genus Apteryx; species Apteryx rowi. Next base: position 2,469,304 of record NW_020449196.1, on the reverse strand, counting down.
ACGTTCTTGCTTTATGAAAAGAAAGTGATATCAGAATCTGATAAACACATTTTTATCAAACRTTTATAAAGCAATGAAGAAAAAATTCATGAAATAATTGACTGTATATATCAGCAGTATGGTGGTTTTGTAACAATTAAATGGATTGGCAAAGAAATGAATGTTAGTTATGCACTTTCTCTCCCATTCTCTTTTACTGTTGGGCATATTTAAACAAAACAGAGAGTTCCTTTAAAAAAGCTTTTTCAAATCAGAAATTCAGGGAGCTGAATATGGGTAAATAGGTTATGTGAATTCGGCTCTAGAAAAAACAGTAGGAAAATGAATGGAAGCTGAATTTATGAAATGAAATTTACTGAAACACATGTAAAAATGTTTTACTTGCTTATTTTTTCCATACCTTTTTAGAGTGTTCTTAGCATTGAAAAGGTTGGAGTTTGTTTTATTTAAGTAGATTAGTTATTCAGAAAAATGAGGGAAATTTGGTTTTATAGTAATCTGAATACTGGAGCTAATTGTACCTGTGTGAGGAAAAGCTAATAAAGAGCTGTAAATATACATATAGTTAACATGATCATCTAGAGATACCAAAACGTTTTTCGAGTTGTCTGGGCTCATCTTTGTTTGGATGGCTCTGAGTACTTCAAACTGTAGTTATTGTCATGCTTGTTTGCAATGCTGCCATTTTATCAATAGTTCAGGAAGTAGAAATTGCACTTCAAATTTTTATTTATTTACAACAAAATATCTTTCTCCAAAAATTAACTCTCAGTTTCAACCTGTTTGATATTTCAGCTTGATTGAGTTTTTTAACAAGATGAAAAAATGGGAAGACATGGCAAATCTACCCTCCCAATTCAGAGAACGAACTGAGAGACTGGAGAGAAACTTTACAGTTTCTGCTGTAATCTTTAAGAAGTATGAGCCCATTTTCCAGGATATTTTCAGGTATCCTCAAGAAGATCAACCTCGTCAACAGAGAGGAAGAAAGCAAAGGTACTCTTCTGTTATTTTCAGTATCTTTTAGAGTATTGCTATTACTAAAATACAATGAAGTTGCTTAGTTGCTTTACTTTCAGCTGCATTTCCATAGTAGTTCCTTACGATATCAGAGGTGGTCTGTCTGTCTTCGCTCCCAATAATTTTTGGACCTTTTTTCAGTTTGTCAGATATCACAGGATTCAAGCTGTCAAGTTTCTGTGATTTGCGGGGGGAATATGAAAATAAGCCTGTAGTAGACAAGAGAAATATTAGTATTTCTAAGGAGGGAAAGGCTGGAAAAACTTGATCCTTATATGATCTGTCAATCAATAGCTCACAGAATAACCTAGCTTGCTTTACTGCCTAGTAAGTCCCACAGTTTTCTTCATTGAGACACCTCTTCTGGATTTTTTTCTTTACAGTAGACACTTTGTTTCTTTGTTTTTGTGGTATTTTGAGTGCTGTGAAAATTACGTGCTAGTCATCTTTTATGGTTATGCTGATTTTAACAAGATTTCATCTGTGTTGGTGTTTAGCAGGGCTTGTCTTGACTCCTCATGCTAGTTAGCAAAGATTGATTTTATTTCCATCCATTATTTCTTTCATCCTCAGTACTGTGAAGTACTACTATTTTTTTCCAACTTTCTTTTGCTTTTTCCAACAGTTCCAGACTTCTTCTTATTTTGTGGTTTTGTTTTCTTTATGTTCTTGTGAGCATAACGTAGTGTTATTTGTAGCCAAATGTATTTGAATCTAAAATTAAAGATAAGATTGTGCCGAAATGATTTTGTTGGGATAATGCAAAAGTTAAGTAAATTGGAATTGCAGTGTAGAAAGAATAGAATTAAGTATTGAGATGAATATTTGCATATAATGTTGAAATCATAACATGCTGCCTATATAATTTGATGATTAGAAGAGTAACCCTAGTGCTAGCTGGTTAGTTTGGATATTAGGGTGTAAAGTGATTTTGAAGACGAAATCAGAAGATGATACTTATATACATTTCACAAACAAATTAGTAATTTTGATATTTAAATTCCCTGCATAACTGGGGAGTAACCAAATAAGAAAATAAAAGGTTAAGGCTGACCAAACTACTGGAGAAATGAAGAAAAATTTGGCCTCAACATGAATGAATTTGACCTGAATGAAAGAAAGAATTTCTACATTAATAGGATTCCCTGCTGATTGACTTAGTTCGTTCTCCCTTGAAAGAGTTATTTGTTTTACTAAATACAGGCCTTTAGAGCAGCAGTACTTCTAGAAATGGAAATAAACTGATAAAGACTGTTTACAGTGTGCAAACGTTGCTTGGTTTTGAGGTTCACGTGCCTATTTTACTAAATTAGACAACTACAATTTAAAAAACAGAAGGATAGTGGAAACATTGGATAAAACATATATCTATGCCACCTTCTTTGCACTTTTAATATTTTTATGTCCTGTGGAAGAACTGTGACATATGAAATACCACTGTCAGTGATAACATTATGAGTGAACAAGGAAAGGTGGAGTTAAAACAAATGAAAATACAAAAATCAGTGCTAGGGGAGGGTTTGTGGCTTTGTTTTGGGGTGGGTTTGTTTGGTTGGTATTTTACTCCATACAGTGAATACTTAAACATGGTTTCTGATTCCTGATATTTAAGAAAAAATTTCATTTGGATGAGCTGATTACTTTGTCAAGATTTTTCCATTACCAAAAACACAAATTGAACTTCTTAGCCAGAAATTTTAAAGTAAGCCTTAGGAAGGAGGTCTAGGAAAACTGTCCAGAGTAGTATATGTGGCAGTATTAAGAAATAACAAGTCCTCAATAGGTGGAAAACTTCTGATTTAAAAAGGGGTCTCATGAATGGGTTATATCTTATTTGGAAGCATTTTATTCAAAAATCAGTAGAGGAACTTAGGCACGATAAACAATTGATATATTTCAAATTTACATATAGTATATATAATTCTATACAGAAGCATTGTATATAAATTTGTAGGTGACACTCTTGTGCACAAACAGTTCTGAAAATCTTCTCCATACTGAGTGTATTAACAATATCAACGCACCGCATAATGCATTCCTCCAAAAATATGTAGACCTGCTTGTAGTGACCAGAATGCTTTTGAAGAAGGCATTTCACTCTTAAAACCTTTGGACTGACTGTATGTAATATCTGTTGTATGAAAGATCTGAATGCTAAAAGCTACAGAAAATGCTATGTCTGCTATATACCCATTCTTTGGGACTGAGATCACAATTTTGCCTTTAAAGACAACAGTTCTGGCCATGTTTAACATTAAATTTACAGTGATTTGCTGCTGAAGTCTTGGCCTATTTCAAATGGAATCTGCTATGTTGGACTGCTGTGGTGACATTTAAATCATTGCATGCAACCTGAGACTAGGCTTCCTCTTGTGTCCTCACTACACAGCTGTGCGGTTTTCCTTTTCATCTGCAGTCAGCCTTTGGGGGGAGGGTTGAAGACTTTTGCTACTCTATAGTAAAGCTCAGTTTTCTTTTAGAATGATTGAATGCTGTATGATTTTCTATCAGTCTTAATTCATTGAGGTTATTGTGTGTCTTTTTCTTGCTATATTTCCCCTCCTGAAGACGACAACCATGCACAGTGTCTGAAGTTTTCCAGTTTTGTTGGGTGCTGTTTGTTCATGCAAAAGGTAAGAGGTTTAAAAGGGATGACATGCTGCAAACCTGTTCTTGCTAGTCTTATATCAGTCCTTAAACACTAGATAGGCACAGGTATTTCTGAATTCAGAATTGCCTTTGAGAAAAGACCTTTTCAGAATAACCCAGAAGGAATGTACCCGTCTTAATTTCCCCAGCTGTGTTTTACCATATTTTTAAGGTAAGATATGTGTCCACTTAGTTTGGAAACTTTTATGTGAAATATCCTTATGAAGTTCCAGTGTTGTCAAGCTTTTATGCTGTGTTTCTAAGAGGTTAAGTGTCTTATAACCTCAATGACTTCACATTTAGATATAGTTGTGATGAATTTAAAGTGTAGACGTATGTTCACTAGGAAGTAAGAGGAGTTTAACTTCCTCCTAAGTTTCCAGCAATGCTGATAATATTTAATGGATTTTCTCTTGCAATGTAGTAAAATTTAATCTCGAAGCTCTAGGTGTGAATGCTTTCATTCTAGTATCGTAGATAACATCCTAATTCTTTCTATAACCTTTTGTCCCCCTCTCCTTTTTAAAAGTGAGCACACAGTAACTGTATCGAATAATCCTATATGTTACTAAATAACACATGCCTTTTTTTGCAAGGATGATTTTCTCTTGTGTTTTGGACATATTGGTGTAAACATAGAAATGACTGCCTTGAAAATTGAGGCTTCTTTAGGACACACAAGGGAAAATCCTTTGTTAATATGCTTCCAAAGACATAACACAATGAAGAGAGCGTACACGTACTGCAATATATAACCTTTATTGTAAGAGCAATCTTGAATCTACTACAAAAAGTAGAGGATTTCAATGTTTTTTTTCTTGATGAGAGAAAAAGCCCCAGAAGTAAATAGGAGTAAATCTTTTTTTGTGAGAGTGAAATTCCCCAAAATCTTAGGTTTAAGTTGTTCAGTCATGTCACATGTAGTCTAAGGTTCTGTCTATATCAAATCTGGGTGTTATGGAGTTTCTGCTTAACTCTGAGGCTTTTTTCACGTGAGGCTTGAGAGTGAGGTTCACTGGGAACTCTGTATAGCTACAATACTGTTCTGAGGAAAATAAAGACAAGATTTATGTTCCTAACTGAAGGAACTTCTTTATAGATTCAGGTCTGTTAATAATTTCAAGGGACTTTTTATATTGTTCATAAGACAGCTTCTAGTTAAAAAAACTAATAGTTTGTTTGCTCATGTATATTTTGAATTCTACCAGGAAAGAGAGAAAAGGAAGCTTGTTTTATGGTGTGGGTTTTATTTTTTATTTTTTAAGTTTAAAAGTAAATCAGTGTTAAGATTCCTGCAGTGTGATGTGTTTTTCGCAGATGACTGCTCTGGAGGATAGCACGGAGCACAATGTAGTTTGTGACAATACTGAGTTATCTGGTGCTAATCTTGTCCAGTACAGCTTGTCCTTCCTTCCTACACTGTACCACATAGCAGAGGGTTGCGAGCTGCTCTCTCTCCCTTTCGGAAAGGGACTAGCACTATCCCCATCGCCACGCACCATCATCTCTTTGTACAAGGTTTAAGGGTATAGTATAGCATGAGTGCCAAGTACTTTGTTATGTAGAAGTTGCCTTTTCCAAACAGTGTACAAATTTCACTTTATTAGGAAAGAGAAATCTACACTAAACCTGTATGCCGCTTGCATCCCTGAAACACAATCTGATTTTCACCTCAAGCGGGATCTTTTCTTTGCAGTCCCGAATAGCACTCTCCGGCAGTATGAAATCCCTCCTCCTGCTCCTCCGAGCCCAGCGGAGCGTTAGTACTGTGCCTTCTTTCCAGTGGGCCGGGACTGGCCTCCCTTAGCTCGGTTAGGCAGCTGAGAGAGGAAGCGCATCAGCCTGAAAAATCACAACTTCTTCTTTTCCCTTCTGTAGCCTCCAACTTCTATGGCTAGATTGGACAGTGGATGAGCTGCACATGGGCGTATGAGAGCCTTATGCTACTGCTAATTGTTGGTTAATATGTTTGAGTAACTACAGATTATTTTAACTGGCAAGCAGTTTCAAACGTACGAATTGACTTTGTAGACCAGCAGAGCATGCTGATAACATAGCCAATAAAAGAAAACTTGCACTAATTATAAACTGCAAAACTATTAAGGGACTAGTGGCAGTGCAAAAATTTAAACTGAATGTTGACCATTAAATATTCTTCTTTTATTTCCTGTGTTTTGGGGGTTGGCAGCAATCCCTATCATGGCAACCGCACATCAGTGGCAAGTTCGGGCTTGTCTCTGCGACGCGGCTGCAAGCCTGCAGGTGACTGCGTTCAGTGGCCCGAGTGCCGACAGTCCGGGTCTTGGTCGTACCTTCTGTGCACGCCGCAAAGACAGCGACGTGGCTTAGCGATACTGCTGTTGTTGCATTCTATTTGTAAGATAATTTCTCTTTAAACTAACCTGACTTCTTTTTTTTTTTAATTTCTTTAAATGGAAATGAAAGAAGATCTCTTTTACTGCATTGAGATAACTATACTATTTTTTATTATTTGATACTCGGGTGTGAAAGGGAGTACTGAACTGTTGTTTGAGATGTCATTGACTTAGCAAATAATTTGTAAGAATCTATTGGTGCCTTAAATTTATTTTTGACTGTGATACTGTCAGTGACTATTGCCATACTAGTTTTTATGCTTATGAAGTTGAAGCTATGTTATGAAAGTTATTTCTTTAATGATTTTGTTGATTTATGTTTCACTATTATATTTAGGACTTTGTTGATTGCTTTGTTCTGAACCTTTAATGATTTGGAAAGCACTCCGATGAAAGTATACAGTTAATCTAAATTTTGTGCAGGCTTCATTTTTTTTATATAGTTCTAATTATCTGCATTGAAATGATCATTTTTTAACGAACATGGAATCAGAGAACTGAATATAAATTTGAAAGCACTGGTAGGTTTCTGACAGAAGAATAACAGACTGCATAATTTAGAAAAATGCTTTAATCTCATACACATTTTGATGTGTTCTAAATGAGTTTATTACTGCATGATAGATCTCTTCAAGTGAGTTGCCCTGTTTTTCATAGCATGCTCAGCTAAATGATTTGGAGCTTACCTGCAATAAAAAGACTAGGAAGAGTTACTAGTATTGAAAAAGTGCTAGAAAATCACGTTGTAAATGTAAAGTAATAGAAATACAATTTATAATATTAATTAATGGTATATTTTATTTGATAAGACTATATTTAGCTTTGGCCATTCCTCAAAAGGAATATCATAAGCCTAAATGAGTTCAGTAGTGTAATGAATCTGAATATAATCTTTGTGAGATAGGTTAAAGAGGTTACAAGAATTCTTTTCTACAGGAAGATGATGAATAAAAATGATGTTAGAAGTACATAAAATGAAGCTACATTGTAAGCCAGATCAGAGATATACATTTTAACTCTTTTGTAAAGCACAAGAGAAATAAAATTAATTTTGTTACTACATGTAATGAGCATGCCCAAACATAAGTTTTATATGGAAAGCAGGTTGGTAAAGAAAAATCTCCTGACTTAAAGTTGCATATGGATTCTTTCTGGAGGATTTGGGAGGCAGGTGTTTTGTTCTGGGGTGGGGTTTGGTTTGGTTTTGATTTGACATCTGAACTAACTTTTGCTAGGATGGAGCTAAATGTTGTTTAAGACTCTTTACAGCAATGCAAAACYGGGAAAAGGAGAGCCCCACTTGGCTCCTGCTGTTCCCCCTCTGTGCCTTAAAACCAGATTCTGCTCCAGAAAGGTGCAGTAGGATTCTGCTGAAGGAAGTAATGTTGCCTGATATTAAAGCTTGTGTTGTCAAATTTCCAGTAAAAAAATTCTCTTCCTGGGGATAGCTTAGCGTGGGACATTTCACATTGCTTCAATTCCTTATGCACTGATTAATCAGGTTATTGTGAATCAGGGAGTCTGCAACTTCATGTTTATCAGTGTTTGGTAAGGTTTGTTTTCAAAACAACATAATATTTGAGTTCCTACAATATCACTGCTGTTTCTGGAAACATTTTACTATTATAATTACTCTGTTTTACTATTACTAATCTATTAAAAGTGTGTCTATTTTACTCACTGTATTTCTAACCAGATAGTTACAGTCTTAGTTACCAAAGTCTGTTTCAAAGACTTCATCTCAAATATCGATTATAATACAAATCTCAACAGTTTCTTTGTTAACAGGATTTTAAATTTATGTTAATGTTAATTAATCTCATATGTTTTTCTAATATTGAAGGTAATTTTCCTATGATCAGTGATGACTTAGTCAATTCCTACCATCTCTTGTTATGTGCTTTGGATCTAGTGTATGGAAATGCTCTCCAATGTCCTAACCGTAAAGAACTTTTGCATCCTAATTTTAAAGGTATGTTTAAAAAATGAACTATCTGTATCCAAAGACTGCAAGAATGTCTATGGCTACTGAAATGAGTATGATTGTATATAGTCGAGAACAAATTGAATAATATTATTTGAWTGTGAAAAGGGTGAAATATGTTGGAATCATTATTTCACAACCTGCTTACAGTCAGGTTTCTACCAATATAATAAGTAATAACAGACTACTGAATTTTGTAAATAATAAGTCAAGAAATTAATCTACAAAGGAAATACTATATCGAAGGAAGTTCTCAAGTAAAAGTTTCAGTATGTTAATGTCACTGAGAAAGTGTATATTGACACAGTCAGATTGGAGAGTTGCTGGGAGGTAGCAGCTTGGAAAGAGCCAGTGTTCAAATATGAGGCTGACTTGATAATCACAGAAGCAAATAAATGGTGAGAAGTTTCCACTGAATCCCTGAGGTATGCTTTCCAGACTTACGCTTCATTTTCAGTGCTGTATGGTGTTTGCATTTACTTTGTAGTGGTTAGGATGTGGAGTGGAACCATTTTTTCAAATTTATTTGACTAATTTTTTTAGTTCACAAGTGTTTGACTAGTTTTGTATTAGAACTGATACTGTTTTATCATTAAATATCTAAACTTTTAAAATCTAGCACTGAAAATACTGTTTTGATAATATTATCAAATAGTGTGGGTATGTATAATTAAAAATTCTTTGAAGAGGACTAATTAATTTACTATTTTAATTTCACCCTACCTACACCATACAGTGTAGAATACAAATTTAGTAAGTAGATAGCATAGGGACTTATAAAATTAGATAATATGTTATTTCTTAATTGTAGGTCTACCTGAAGACTTTCATAGTAAGGATTATAAAGTATCCTCTGATCCCCCCTGCATCATTGAAAAATTGTGTTCGTTACATTATGGATTAGTTTTAGAAGCAAAGGGCATAAAGGAACATTTTTGGAAGCCATATATTCGGAAACTTTTTGACAAAAAGGTTGGTCAATAAATTTGTGGTGTAGAAAACGTTCTCCTCAATCATTATCTTCCAGACCTTTTAAAGAACCAAACTGCCCACTGTTTGTCCTAACCTGTCTTACAGCTTTTAAAAGGAAAAGAAGAAAATCTGACTGGATTTCTGGATCCTGGGAACTTTGCAGATAGCTTGTAAGTCACTTCATTCGTGGTTTGGTTTCCATTAATATCCCTTTGATTCATAACACAAAAGCAATTACACAATCTGTATCTTAACACTAATACTAAGTAACTTATATATATAATGTACATATAACTATATTTTATATATATATACACACACTATATATACTATATACATAGCATATTTAAATGTATTTCAGTTCCTTTTCTTCAGGGTGCAGTGGCCTGAGGCATATTTGAAAGAGGCATGATTCTTCAAGAAGGAATTAATAGATGTCTGCTTTTATTCTTATGTTTCTATGTTTCTTTGATTTTTTCATATACAACTGAAAAGTGTTAGAAGGAAAAAGGTGTAGGGGGCCACATTAAGTGGGTGGGAAGTAGGAGGGAGAAAACAGCCTTGGTGGGTTATTTCTTTATAAATCTAGAGATGCTATGAGTGGGATTTACTGTTTTCTCTTGAAGGTTACTAAGAATGCTAAGCATATTTTATGGTAATGTGATGCTGCCTAAGTTTCAAGGTGTTTCCAGATGCGTAAGAGTTATCAGTAGAATTGTATTATGCTCCTCCTGTGGCTATACTAAATGGCCACTCACCAGATATACTGGAAAAATAATGTTCTTGCCACTGTCATGTTTATGATACTACAGTTTTTAAAGGAGCCTCCAATACTTAAGTCAGGGTTAAAATAAAATTTGAAGTAGACTTCCAACAGGCAAAAAGAGTGTTCATTCAGTAAGCAGTTAAATTATTAAATGTCTAAATAAAGGGTTTATTTGTATTTATTTTTTCCTTTCTATTGTAGCAAAGCCATCAACAAGGCCTATGAGGAGTATGTTTTGTCAGTAGGAAATCTCGATGAGCGGATATTTCTTGGGGAGGATGCAGATGAAGAAATTGGAACTCTCACAAGGTGCTTAAATACAACTTCAGGAATAGAAACAGCTGAAAGAGTACAAGTGAAGCATAATTTGCAGCAGCATTTTGACAGGGTGAGTATGAGACGTCCGTGTTGCTGTCTGTTTGTAGTAGGGGTGAGTTGAATTAGTCTGTGTCTGATGAAGAGAGCAGCTGCTAAAAAGCTATCATCTATATTGTTTAAGATGATCTAGGAGTGTACACAGCATAATAGAGTTAAATTTGGCAATTGATTTAGATATATATTGTTTACTTTGATTTTTAAACTCAACAGAATGGGCAATCCTCCATGGTTGCTTGGTAGGTTCAGAATTGTCCTGAGGTTCAGAATACTTGTTGGACCTCTGGACCCTTGGACTCTTTGGTCCCTTTGGACTTGTCTGCCCAAATTTCCTATCCCTCGCCTCTCTGTCCCATGTGCAGGGTTTTTCCTGTTTAGCATGTGCCAGATTGCCTAGCACTTTCTCTGCATTATTTTTGTTTCTTTTCCTTCTAACAAGTATACTTCRGGTGTTAATAATCTGTTTATTGTGTTAGTTAAATCATTAGGGAATGGTTTTCTCCTTGCTTGCCTATAAAGCATCATGCAAAGATATGTCATTATACATGATTAATAAAAGAGCATAGAATATCCTTTTCTGTAAGGATAAAGAAATGAACACTATATGTTTCAGAATGATGAAGTCAGATCCTTAAAAATCTCAGGGCCTTTGGGTGAGTATTGTTTTAAAAACAGGCACTGACTTTTAACAGACATATATACCTGTGATTATGGATCATTCAAATGTTGCTGAACATGGAAAAAATACTTAGAAGGAGGAAAGATATGAGACAGGCAAATAAAAAAAGATATAAGCTGTATTAGCACAATTAGATTAAAGAGAGCAAAAGGGCAAAACAGTCTATATCATTGAAATAGTTATTTGATTGTGTTCCAGCCTGAGAGCTGGTTAATGGTTTTCAGTGTTCTTGAATGAAGGAAAAGATCAAAATAAGTGTATCTGCAAAATTAATATAGCTAGATAATGTCTTGCTTCTGAGCTATTTAAAGACAATAGTTAGCCACTAAGTTTTGCCAGCCCAAGGGGTGGGTGCATCGCTGTTAGCCTCTTGCAGTTGTTTCTGTAGTGGTGAAACAGGCTGGTCTGTAAGAGAGCAGCTTGCAGCTGCGATGCTTTTGCTGTTGCATGCGCAGGAGAGTCCACGGCGGGGCTGGGGCACCTCTCTTTCCTGGTGAGGGTGCGGAGACAGGAATAAAACGCACTTAGGGTTGTGGAGAGAAGATGGAAGAGGAGGAGTATTGGGAGGTAGACTTCATGATGAAAGGAGTGCAAAGCATAATATATTCATTAAAATAAGGAAGACATCCCTTGGTTAGTAATTGTATGGTTAGATAATTGGAAGATGCATTGTTTTTCTCAGAAGCAAGGCTGTGCATTGAAGGAACTTCCTTGATATTAAATTGTTTTGATGTGATGGCTTGGTCTGAAGCAAATGACTCAAAGTGCTAATTGACTGTTTCAGTTTCGTTCAGGAGGACTGTTTTTTGTCAAACTCTGACTTGCCGAAAGGAACCCCTGGCTCAGTACAGGCTTCCTATCTGCTACAGCTGCCTTCAGTACTCACTCAGTGGATAGGACGGGACTGCTGGATTTTTTTAATTGGCTTAGTTGTTTCATACTTCACTCCCAGTATCTGCATTTCAGTGCGAAGTCACTTCCTCGCTGTTATACAGTAACATTCCTTAGTATTTGATAGAAACATCTAAGCGACACAGAGAGCTCTCTCACGGCTGGCTATTAGCTAAGGCAGGAACTGATTTGGCGGGTGTGATTCCCGGTGTCTTTCTTAACAGGCACATAGTGTAACGCTGGGTAAGCAAGCGTCCTGCAGACCGATACCTCAAGGTTATGAAGTGTATCTGAATGTTATTATAATGTACAGTTATACACTTAATTTTTGTCTTTTTTAGTCAAAATCACTTAGGATTACAACCCCACTTACTGGCCGCAAGTATATCAAAGAGAGCAACCCATATGTGACCCCTGTTTCCATAGCAACATATAGCTTGAGCCGTCTTCATACAATGCTGGCCGGACTGAGAAATGCCCCCAGTGAAAATTTGGAGCAAATACTCAGGTAAGTAAGTTTGATGTTCGGCTAACCAAATAATTATGGTTTTTTTTAAATAGTTTTAATAACGAATGTTACTGCTAAACAGTGTAATGTAAAATGTAAATGAGCATTGAAAGCATCTAGTCCTGGAGTAAAACAGAAGCCAGAGACAGATTTTAAATTCCAAAAGACTCAGTTCTCCAGTTTTATACATCTTTGTCCTTAAGAAATCAATGTCTCTAAAATGATACAACATTTTAAACTGAACAGTTCTGAACTTCTCCAATAGCAAAACGTTAACAGAAATTTTTCCAGACTTCTTCCTTTTTATTACTTAGCAAATCAAAATCATTCCACAATGTAGGAGATGATTGTTTCTGTTTTCCAAGTAGTTAAACTCTTGCCTCAGGTACAGCATATTTTAAAAGAAAATTTTTTTAATCATATGGAAAATGCTGTTTAAATATGAATCCCTGATCATGAAAAGAAAATGTACATATTACTAAAATATATACAATAATAATATGCYGTTGGCTTTTTACAGTACATATGAAGTTAGGCATATATGGGTGTGTTTGTGTTGCTGAAGTCCAAGTTACGGTTTCATACTTTAACCATACTATAAAAATAATTATTGACATTTTTGTCACAGTAGGAATAGTACTTTGAAAATGTTTCATTATTTTTCCAGGGCATGTTCCAGGGATCCTTCTCAATCTATTGCAAACAGAGTAAAAGAAATGTATGAAGTGTACTGCCAGTGCGTGCAGTCTGAAGGAGAATTCAGTAATTTCTCCAAAGGTGGGAAGCATTTTACTTGCACAAATAAATAAGAATGAAAGTGCCTTTAAACACTTGATCTTTTGTAAGTAACTAACTAACTTAAAGTTTTAATTTATAGGCAGTGCTTTAGCACAAGAGTCCTTTCTGTTACTTTTCCTGGTATTTTGAAGACATGGGAAAGTTCAGCCCTACACAGAATTTCATAATCAAGTTTATGTTAAGGCATTGGAGGATTGTAGCTACAACAGCACAGAAATCCAAACAAGTTAATTCAGTACTAAAGCGCTATAGCTTAAGATGAAATATGTAATTTTTTATTGCATTTCACAAAGCTGTTTCTATTTAAAATGCCTGCAGATGTTGCCAGTAAGCATTTTCGTCGTGCTGAGGTGCTGTACTACAAGGTATTGGAGTCAGTCATTGAGCAAGAGAGGAGGAGATTGGGAGACACCGACTTATCTGTAAGAAAATCTAATCAAATCATAACTCAATTTTAAAGTTGGAGCTGGAAAATCAGTTGTAGAGCACTACAAACAGCTATTTTAAAATGAGGGTAAAACTCTGAAAACTAGCCTGTAGCTACAGCAGAATGGAAGAAAAAGTGTAAAAGAAATCATTGTGTTTGCACATGCAAGGATAGTCAAGATTTTTTATTTTTTTAGCTTGATAATCTTGCTGTGGATTCAGCATAGAAATCGGTTTACTGTTTAATAGTTACAATGTGTAGATTCAAGCATTACAACTTGCAATTCTTTTTTTTCTTGCAGGCAATACTGGAGCAAGATGTGTTTCATAGATCTCTGCTGGCATGTTGCCTTGAGATAATTACCTTTACATATAAGCCACCTGGAAACTTCCCATTCATCACTGAAATATTTGACATTCCCGTTTACCATTTTTATAAGGTAAGTGTTTGACTGCCAGAAATGTTGATCAGGTCGTAAGAACTCTGTTGACCTATATAAAGTAATCTCTTTAACTAGATGTTAGCTTAAACAGTAACACTTCATTATCATATCCACCACTTCTTGTATTTAAAAAAAGTGGTATTTTCCAAGCCTTTGTTATTCTGGGGTGTTTCTTGGGCGTTTGAAAAACAAAATACTGTTACTAAGTTTAACACAAGAGCAATATCCAAGTAACCTATAGAGAAACTAATACAATACCATTTTATCATAAGCAGTTCACTGCTTTTCGCAACAGTGCTTGACACTTTTCATTGTTTATTAACAAAGATATAAATAGCTGTCTTCCAATTAGACTGAAAAACAACAGCCTATTGATTCATAGTGATGCAGCCTAACACCCCTACAAGTCTTTTCTTCCTTGAAAAATAAGGATTAGATCTCTTTCCCCAAGAAGAAATATGAAATAAGCATACRCTGTTGAACATTCACTATTTATTCAGTATGATATGGACTTCATAATTACCCACTTTACAGGTAATTGAGGTTTTTATTAGAGCAGAAGATGGCCTTTGTCGGGAAATAGTAAAACACCTTAACCATATTGAAGAACAGATCTTGGAAAGCATGGCATGGAAACAGGAATCTATATTGTGGGATAGAATCAAAGATAATGAAAACAAAGTTCCTAGCTGTGAAGAGGTGAGCACTTTTTTTAATATTACATAACATTTCACATAGTTTTCCTGTGTCAGATAGGCTCTTAGAGAGTGGACATTACACCATGAAGGAGAGGCTTTACATGTCCAAATTTCAGTTTCTCGGTATAAGCTCATCAGTGCAGAGAAATTGAAAATGCAGTGTGTTTTTTTCTGTCTGTGGACTAGACAAGGAGTCTAGTCTGTCCATGGACTGTTGGCTCCAGAGAGACATTCAAAATGTAAAGTCCACAAATGAGATGATTCTTACCCACTATTTACACAGTATAGCAGAATCATGAATAAAGTAGACAAGCTGGGGGGCTTGGAACAGTCCTTTGAAATCTTAAAAATTACTGAGCTGGAAGAAGTGTGCATTTGATTACAGTACTGTATATTCTGGAGTAGCACACTCACTACAAGGCTTCTAGGTTATGCTTAAAGTAAAATTTTCAGTACCCTTCATTGTTTTTATCTTCTTCTCTACAGTTTTGCTGGTCAAAATTTGTAGAGCAGAAGTGTGATCATGTTTGTTATGTAGTCAGTCTGTGATACAGCCACTCTAATGTCAACATAAATATCTTAGGTAATGCCACCTCACTATTTTGAAAGATCTGCTGGGAACAGTGTTGTAGGTTCTCCAATAACACCAAGACGAATAAACGAGGTTCGTGCTGAAACTGGCGGACTAGGAAAAGGTGAGATCTTTAAGCATACCATCTATTCATTCTTCTTAGACGATGGCTTTAAGTCTAAATGGTGTACAGCAAGAAGGGTGCTCTATTCTCAATGTACCTTTAGCTGCAAAATTACTTGTAAATGGTATTTCTATTGCAACTCATATAGTTAAGTCAGTCATCAAAGACAGATATGTTTATTATTTCAATGCGATTAAATTGCTGTTCTGAGAGGATGTTTTCAGGAGTTTCTGTATAACAGTGTATACATTAAGAAAACCTCTCCAGTAGCCTCTAGACAGTTTGCTTTCTAGTCATACCAGACTGGAAGCTTCATTATTTAATTATGTGACATCGCTTAAAATTTCTCTGGGAAAATAAAACATACTACATCATTAGGTTAGAAGAATAAACATAGCATTATTAAGAATACATCATCTTTAAAAATAATCTATAAATGACAAACATGGACATAAATTTTTAAGGACACTTCTGAAGAGCTTTGGATGACATTTTGGTTCTCTTTAGCTTTCTTTAATGTATTTGTATAATATGGGATTATGCAACACAGCTAAATATCCTCTTTCTTTAATCCTCAGGCCTTTCATCCTCTCCCACTACTCTGTATGACAGATACAGTTCTCCGACAGCCAATCCCACACGGAGAAGACTCTTTGTTGATAGCGATAATAGCTCTGAGAGCGGAACTCCAGTGAGAGTTTCCCAGCAGCCCGTGGTCAACACTGTGCCTGTGCAGAACATGAATCCTGAAGCAGTGTCCGTAACCCCAGTGCCTGGCCAGACCCTGGTTACAGTGGCAACTGCCACTGTAACAGCCAATAACGGGCAGACCGTTACGATACCAGTACAAGGTAAGAGACAAGCTGTTGGGGAATTGTTCATACTGGTTCCCATCAGAGTATTAGTAACCAGCAACAGGGGGGAACCCGTGTTTAAGGTTTCCTCTGTTAGGAAGAATTTTTGAATAGATGAGCAGAATTTAGAGACAGAACATGGATAGCACAGACCTTYAGACTGCCAATGACTCTATATAGAACTTATTTACTTATTTAGCAAGCTTGCTTTCCTGAACTGGCTGGGGAAAAAAGTTGGATTAGTACTGAAAACCTTTGTCCTTATCAGTTATCTTCTTGTCTACTTACAATGAAAAGTCCAAAGTGTATATATATGAAATTGTTTCAGCAAAATGATGAGCTAATCTTGCTAATAAGAGCAAGTTTGTTTGTTTGTTTTTAAGAAATCAGAAATTCTTTTGTTTGACTTTCCCCCCCCCCCCTCTTAAATTACAGGTATTGCCAATGAAAATGGAGGAATTACTTTCTTCCCAGTTCAGGTAAACGTAGGCACCCAGCCTCAAACTGTGTCTGGTTCCATTCAGCCTCTTAGTGCCCAGACTCTTGCTGGTACCCTGAACACTCAGATGACTGGGGCAACTTTGCAGTTACCAGGCCAAGTAACAGTTCAGCAGATCTCTTCTGGAGAGCAAAGACAAAACCAGCAATTTGCCACTACCACCACCATTAAGCCCCGGAAGATGGGTTCACTGTCACTCTTCTTTAGAAAGGTACTTTCCAGTCTAATTTGTGCTTCATTTAGTTTATATTTCAATATGTCTTCACCTTAATTTTAAAATACTTACTTACCTACTTATAAGTGAAAATTCAGTTTTAAAGTTAATATATACATCTTGTCTACTCAGACACACACCTGAAGAGTAGTTTTCTTTATGCAGGCAGCATCTTATTATCTATGGAGTAGATAAATGCCACAGGCATCAAGTTGTGAAGTAGATAATGTATTTGGCCACAGCTGCTTAAAGGTGTCAGTTTCCTCAAGGCTCTTTAAAAGAAAAAAATTCACCTTTGAGACATTCATGAACAAGTTTTTATATTATTTAATATGGTGGTTTCTGTAGGCTAGCTTCCTGTGCTTAGGATACTTAAGACTTTAAGCATCAAACAAGTACTTCATTAGCATCAATACCTGCGATGGGGATGTCTTAGTCTTGTAAACAAAGAAACAAAACAAACATTATCTTATTCTCCTTTTGGCTTATCACTTGCAAAAGTTCTACAGCATCTAAGTCTGAACTACTCTGCTAGCTTGCATTAAAAAAAAAATAGTAGTATTGATGTGGCCTTAAGTATAGCGTCCATTTCAACAGGTGTATCATTTAGCTAGCGTTCGTCTGCGCGATCTCTGTGTCAAACTTGATATATCTGATGAGCTGCGGAAAAAGATCTGGACATGTTTTGAATTTTCCTTGGTTCACTGCCCTGAGATCATGATGGACAGACACTTGGATCAGCTGCTAATGTGTGCCATCTATGTAATGGCTAAGGTAAGATGAAGAAGAAAAATATATTTTAGATTTAATATTCCAAGGACTACAATTCCTCAAAAAAACACAAACAAAACAAAAACCACCCACCCAGTTACATACCCATGCTAGCTATGAGCCTCTTCTGTTTGTCTGCTTATAGGTTACAAAGGAAGATAGATCATTTCAGAACATTATGCGCTGCTACAGGACACAACCACAAGCCAAGAGTCATGTAAGTACAATTAATAGTAAAGTGGTGTGGTTTCTGGTTTATTAAATCTCTTAGTTCTACTTTAGGAATGATGATAGATTTTTAAAGTGAGTTTTAATATTAAATAAATCCATCCTGTTAGCCATTCTCTTCAAAAGATAGCAATCATTTCTAAAACCCTTCACTAGTGAAAGCTTTTGATTCTATACTGTACCTAAAACAGAAAATATCTCCACTTACAACCTACAGAAACAGTGCCAATTGTAAAATACTGCTCTTAATTACAAGGCTGTATTTTCCCTGTGGAGACAATCTGGTAACACAAAATTTTCTAAAAAAAGCCATGTACACTGTTGTTTCTTGACTATGTAGTTGCGCACCTAATCACGCTTCCTTTATTGAGCTCCTCTGCTTCCCTGCAGGTGTATCGGAGCGTCCTGATAAAAGGCAGGAGACGACGACGCTGCTCTGGCAGCAGTGATAGCAGTAGCCAGCAGAACTCGCCTACAGACAGAAGTAAAGAGAGAAGCAAAGAAAGAAGTAAGCGATGGTTGTAATCTCACTTCCAAAAAAGTTTATATGAAGAAAGAGCGGATTTTGTTCCCTCTGCCCCCTCCCAGTTCCTTCTTTGGGAAACTTCAACACAAGACTGTACCGACACCATTTAAGAGTTACTAACTCAAGCTTAAGATGAGCTTATGTAACTGAAAGCTGTCAAAGCAGTGATATTAAGAGTTTACCATGACTGCTGGCCTGACCCTTGAGGCACTCTGTGTATTTTATTGCAGATAAGTTCTTGCACCAATTTATGTGCATCATGCTGTAGCTGATGTCATTACCAAATGAAGAAAATCAGTGCTAGCCCGTGCTCGGTTACTCATTTACTTATAACAATCACAGAGCTGCAGCAGTTTCTTTTAACATTTTAGTTGAAAAGCAGTAGCTGGCTGGCTGGCTGCAGAGGTAAGAACAAACCCACAGCGTCATTTTAGCATATCAGCTGTCTCTGAAGTCTGGGAGAGATTCTTGATATTTGAACTAACACATTTTCCTTCAATGAACTTTTGCAAAGGAAAGCAAACAAGTGATGTTCTCTATTTACCACCCATTTAAGATGTTTAATAGACGATGCTATAAACCATAGGTATTACTGTTTCCTGTTACACAGAGGTGGAAGAAAATCAAAAAGAATATTTTGCAACTTCCCTTTAAGCACATTGAAACAGCAGGAAGTACTAGTGAGCCAAACATTTCTACCACTAACTGAAAACATACTATGCTATTCCTTATTTGAAATTGCGCTGGTTGGAACAAGACAGAGCTGCTATTATTAGAAGTGTAACGCAAATGCCTGCAAAACAGTTCTAGCTGTGCTTAATATCTCAATACTGTGATGAAAATCAGTCAGCTCATACACAAAAAAACACTTGCAATTTATCCATTAAGAACTTAGAAATCAAATGTGTTTCTGTACATAATACTCAGGAGTTAGTCTTTAATAACATACTGCTACTTTGTAAGGAAAGATGCTAAGGGGACAGAATTAGCATCAAGGATTTCAACACCAGATTCATGGCTGCAATACTGCTATTTAAAGAACTGGAAGGCAGTTTTTAAATGCAGTTAATTGTCTGGGATTGAAATACCTTAAATAATTTTGGCTGAATAAAGGAGAGATGGCTCTTATCTTTTCAGCTAGCAGAGACTCCAGTCCAGTAATGCGGTCCAGCAGCACCTTGCCTGTACCACACCCAAACAGCGCTCCCCCTACGCCAACCCGACTGACAGGCGCCAACAGTGACACTGAGGAGGAAGAGCGAGGGGACCTTATACAGTTCTATAACAACATCTATATTGAGCAGATCAAAGAATTTGCCCTGAAGTATACTTCAAATGCAGTAAGTTAACACTGTGCTTTTTATTAGTAGATGGATCCATTTTTTTTCCTATAGGCAGTAAAATACTATTGCAAACCTCATTTAAAGAAAAGCAAATTCAAGGGTTGTTTGTTTCTTTTGATGACAAGAACTTCAGTTCAAGGACATACTTTGCTGCCAAAACATTAAGCACTTTTGATGCCCTTTTGCTTTTTCCTCCTGCCTGAAATATGCAACACTGAGCAATATCTTCCACAGGCCTCAGATACGGTTTAAAAA
>NW_020449196.1:2446798-2449275 GCF_003343035.1 Apteryx rowi | reverse complement strand
CCAACACTAATATGGCCCAAAACCCATGAAAAAAATTGCATTTTTTTCTAAATACACACAGGTATGATGATAGTGGAAAAAGCTAAGGCATATTTAAGATGGCTGACTTACTTCAGTAAGGCTTTTGCAACACCTGTGATAAGATACCAACTATTGATGTTCCTGTTCTCTTGAGCAGACCGATTCTCCTCCGCTCTCTCCCTACCCATTTGTAAGAATTGGCTCCCCTCGCAGAATACAGCTGTCCCAGAATCACCCAGTGTACATCTCGCCACACAAAAATGAGTCTGCTCTCTCTCCTCGAGAGAAAATATTCTATTATTTCAGCAGCAGCCCATCTAAGGTAAGACTTTTTTTTTTTTTTTTTTTAATAAATCCTTAATTCTACCTTTACTTTTTTGGTAGTGAAATTAGATACAGTTGTGCAACACACCTTTTCATTTACATTAAGATGTCCTTCCTCACCTAAAGATCTTCAGTTTGTCAGTTTAGGTATCTATGAAGGTGTAAAGCAATTAGGAGTTTGGCTTACTTGTATGCTTTTAAAAGTTGCACTTTGTACTAGGACCCATGAAGACCTGAGCACCTGACTGTCAGAATATGAAGCACTATCATGTGCTTGTAGCTACTTAGTTGTGGGGTGGTGGGGGTGGGGGAAAGTATGTCAGGTTTCCATTGAGAATTTAGTTATTTGGAAACAAGTGGCTCTTAAATTGAAAAGACTTACCAAGTGAAGAGGAAACAGTGCAACTCCTGTGCTCTCTGGTCACAGACAATGAAGCAGAAATCTTCCCCAAGAAGCATCTTCATTTAAGATAGCAGTTGAATCTATGATGTTAGTAAGATAACATGACTTAAGTATGGATAGAAGGCATTTCAGCTGTACATGTGGACTGACAGAGCACCGAAATAACAGGCTTGCTTGAGTAAGACTCTAGAATACAGTAATGGAAGGATCAGTACAGTGGTTAAAAGGGTTAATCTGTCACCAGAAGCACTTTGTATAGAACAAATCTCTAGAAATCAAGCATTTGAAGCATCTTGACAAGCACAGGGATATACAAGTCAGAGGAGGGCCTAGACCAAACTGCATCTGTTGACTGTTCATTTTATATTTTGGTATTCACAATGATGAACCAATTCCACTGACTTTTTTTTTTTCTTCTTCCCCAGAGGCTAAAGGAAATTAACAGCATGATTAGAACAGGAGAAACTCCAACAAAGAAGAGAGGCATTCTCTTAGAGGATGGTACCGAAGCACCAGCTAAGCGAATCTGTCAGGAAAACCACACTGCTCTGTTGAGACGACTACAAGATGTAGCAAACGACAGAGGGTCTCACTGAGTTCAGTGTCGCAGCACCGGTATTCCCTCGCTGCAGCTGCACTGGGCCAGGCTGCTGAGCAGACCACACGCATTCACAGAGCCTTCGCCAGAGGCTTCAGCCAGGCGGCCGCCTCGCGCCTGCCCCTGTGCGACAGGTCTCCTGTCGGACTACACCGAGCCTTTGTACTTCTTGGAAAGGGGCAGGACGAGTCCCCCACTAGGACCAGGACAGTGATGATCCACTTCAAACTCTGACTCAGACTCAGCCCTATGGTTAAGCAAATCATAAGGCAAGTGATCCATCTTCAGGTCTAGGCTTGAGAAAGCAGTTCATACATGTTTATTTCCATTGCTTGGAGAACACGTCCTTGCAAGCTTTCTACCTTGCAAGCTTTCTACCTTGCAACAGGTATTTAAATCAGTTTGCTATAACCAGTCTGCTTACACTGGTTTTCTCAGTGCATTACCATTTTCATCTTTGGACTAAAAAGTTATACGTACATCAAATCTGGGAGCACTGCACCAAGATGATCATATTCAGGGGTATCTTGGTTTTTTACATTAAAGACCTCTATGAAAATAATGACTTACAAGTAGTATTCTAAGTCCAGTTGATCTGCCTGGACTTCTCACAGGAAAGGGAAGATGGGAATAATTTTTTTAAGCCCTGAAGGAAGTTATCTAAATGGATTACTTCCAAATTCAGGATGTTTTGTGCCCCTGAAAACCATCAGGTTCTTTTGCTTTAATATTTGGGCACCTTGTTGTATAAAAAGTAGATAATTTGTTTATGCATTGTTTTTAGCTGTGCAATGTTTTAAAGTGAACTCATGTTCAAAAGGTGGCACTTTTGATAGGGCTGTGAAGCATCATTTTTAAGGCAGGTTAGTTTTGCTGTATATTTGCAATGGCACTTTCTAAATGTGAATATATTTTTCAAAGGCTGAGACTTCAGATGTTTTTCTTTATTGAAGCAATTTGACTTTTGTATTTATTTTCAAATTGACATCCCATAGCTCCCCTCTTCAGCAAATGGCATTAAAAGTTCATTTTAAACTTAATGTGTATGCAGTAATGAATGCAGGAAGCTAGGGATGTTCACTTTTTTCCAGGAATTTTATATGCCTGTGATGTTACTTCAGGGTTTTTTTT
>NW_020449196.1:2425433-2446668 GCF_003343035.1 Apteryx rowi | reverse complement strand
GCTTTTTTTTTTTTAATGGACTAATCAGGCTGCCTGGGAGAAATCTCTCCCCTACTAACAGCATAAGAAAGTAAGTTGTGCCTATGTTAGACTTACTTACTAATTATTTTCAATTAAAATAGTTCCAAAATACCAAACTTCTTAGTATGTTTAATGTTTTCTTAATAACTGATGCACTATACCAATTTACTCCTTTTCAATGACATAACTGAGGATAGTGTTGTCATTAATGGAAAATGTAGTACGCAAGATTATAGAAGCTTCATAAGGAGGCAAAAGTCAAAATCTCCATGTTTTCAATCATTCCTGCTCCTCAGAATAATGGGAAGACTTAGGACTTAATTCCACTTATATTCAATTAAGGTAAATTAAAAGCATCTTTCATTCTTACCTGCATAACAAAAAGGCTGAAGTTGACCAATTCTGTAGATGTTTCTGTAAAGATATTTATGGAACTGTCAGGCAATTCTTGTTACTCTATACCATTTACCTTACTTTGTATGAATATATTGCAAGTGTATTTTTCAATAAAGAATTTATAAACTCACAATTATGTTGCTGTATGAAGAAAAGCTTCCCATGTGCAAAGCTGAAAATAGCTGGTAGCTCTCAAACACTAGGTTTGAACAGTTGATGCAAAAAGAGAATATCAAAATGTTCATCAGAGGAATTAGCTGAGGGCTACAAGGGACATTAAATACTTGATTTCAAGAACCTCACACAAACATTGCAAATAAAGGTTTCAAAGAAACATCCACATCTATTAATCACAGACAAAACGGACATTTCACTCTTACCCCAGTTTAGTAAGCATGTTTTAAATAAGTTTCTTCTTCCTCTGTCATAACCTGGCACAACTAAGCCTACAGAGCCAAATCAGTAGGATTGCCTTTGCTCTGCAGTTTCTCCATGCATAGTCACTAACTTTCAGTACCGTTCCTCTTCATAAAGGAGGAAGATTATCAAGGCTAGATACCAGAAAGGGATGCTAGATTGGAAGAAAGCTGGTATTTCCTCCTTTTATGAGCTTATAATTTGTGATCTCATGTTTTGATCCAAGGAAGGCATAGTTATTTTCATAACTACTAGCTTATGGTTGAACTGAATTAGGGAAGTTCTTAGGAATTCTTATTTAAATTCTTAAGGATTGTTTTGGCCAATGACAGTCAGGTACTACTTTTCTGGCTGAGGAAAGTAGTGTTTTTCCCCCAGTATTTACACAATGTCATTGGCATTAAGTGCCATCAGCTTGTATTGTTTTTAATACCTTCTAAAACCAAATTATTAAGTAAGCCTCAGTTATTTTTGGTTGTGAAGAATAACAGATATACAATTGGGAGTTTACTCTTTGAAACGAATACTTAAAAAAACAACCCACCCCACACTACTCCAGTAGAGGTGTCTTTAAAAAAAAAAAAAATCTAGTATATAAAAAATATATATATTTTTTAATCTCAAACAAACTCAGGCTATTTGCTTCAAGTCTGAACTGTTTAAAGTGTTAGCATAACTTACATTTCTCTTTCTGAAATATTCTGTGAAGAATTCAGAACTGCACAGATATTCCAAAGTATCTTTAAAAATACAACTTTGGTGAACTAGTGCCTCAAGTAGTGACAGGCATTTAATCTTCAAGTAATCTTTCCTTTAATGATATACCTGTACTATGAAAGATGAGAGCTAACTTCAGGAGAGAAGGATTTGATTTCAACATGGTAGTTTTCATATTCATTTGCTTACCTCTCTCCTGGGACAGCTTCTTTTAATTCGCAAATCTGATTGCAGAAGACCTAGTTAGTGTTCTCTCCCCTTTATCAATTAAAAAAAAAAGATTATTCCGATGATTATTCTTTTTAAAGTACACAGAATTCACCATTCTTTAAATAGAGAAAGCCAGCCTTCTCACTAGACCTACTGTGGGGGTGTACGATCTCCATTAAAGTTCAAAGAGAAATAAACTTACTGATATAACCATAATTTTTACTATACTAATGATTCTTCCTTATCATTATTTGTTTTTGCTGATCTTTTACTGTGACACTTCCTAAACCTCAGCAGCAATCTGACAGATAAAAGAACAGTAGCCACATCTTTGAATTGACATTAGAACTTTTTTCATATTTACCTCTCTTCTCCTCCTCCCCTGCCAACACCATCAGTAATTCTGAGGAAAAGATCACTGTTCAGCTTTCTACACCACTAGAAATTAAGCCTCACACCTACCCTGCTGCAGCTGACAGGAAAGAGCATCAAGGTCAGAAAGGACTGAACTTCTATCCAAGTCCTTCACCCAAGTGGCTTAGAAAATTTATATGGCAGTGATTGATTACAGAGGCTTCTGAATAATCATAAAGAGGAATTATCACTTTCCAATTTAACATTCTAGTTCTGTCTTCCTACTGAACTGGTACCTTGTGCTCAGACAAAGTTGTAGCCCAAATTTCTGCTTCACACAATAATCCTTGTTTCACTGAACACGTCAAATGCTGTTTCAAACGCTACGTTTCAATTTCAGGCTTTCTAGGAAAGGTGCAAGAGAAATTTTTTTTTTAAATAGCAGAACAACAACAACTAAGAGAAAGGTAAGAGAGCAAGAGAAGATACATTTTCCTAATATTAAGCTATCTGTCAGGTGGTCACCAGCCACCCACATTCCAGAAATACTAAACAACAAAAACCGCACACCATGATACACGTAGGCTACGGCTGTTGCCGGTGCTCACCCGTAACTTCTGCTACGCCCCTTTCACTGTGCTAAAGTACTTGCCTTGCACAGAGGCGCTGGGGAAGGTACAAGCTACTTCCTGCAGACCCCCCCCCCTCCTGACAAGATAACCGTAGGGTACAGCATTAAATAAGAGAAGCAGAAAGATATCTAAAAGCATCAGAGATCTAAACAGGAGCGAGAGAACAGTTAAACTCCTGCCCAAGCTGCAAAAGGAAAGGACTTCTCCCAAGCCCGCTGCCTCCGAGTTGTGAAATTGTAAGTATAAAGGAAGCAAACATCTGCCCGCCAACCTCAACACGCTCTCTCGGAACAAGAGAGACTTGGCGCAGTTCCTTCCCTTGGTGAAACCCCCGTCCACGCGCACAAGCGCTCACGGCAGCTCAGCAGCCTTTGCTTCCATTCAGTACGTCACCAGCACCGGGGGCACAGAACAAGCCAAGCCCCGCACCGCCGGCGGGCCGCCTTCCCAAGCGAGCAGCAGGACTCGGCCTCCCACCGCCCTCTCACAGCRGCGGCCCACAGCGAGGTCGCTCACCCTTTCCCACGAGGGCGGACGCAGCCTTTGTCCTCTCCAGCGAGGATCCGAGGGAGGAGCGATGGCAGCAGGGCTGGGAGCTCTCGCCGTGCTGGCTCAGARGACACCGCAGGTGCTGCGCATCCGCCTCAGCGCCACTCAGGGCCACGCACCGCACCTGCTGGCAGCACCCCTGGCCTCCCAGCCCACAGCTTTTCCCCCCGGAGCCAGGAGGGCCGGACAGCTTCTGTGGTTGGCAATACCAGGTAAGAAGGCTATTCTTTGTTTTGACAGACTGAAAGCTTATTTTTAAGCTCCCGTTTTACACCGGCAAGAGTTTCCTAAAAATCATCAAATCAGGAGGAAGGCTTGGAGCAGAGGGCAAGCACAGCGTGCTCCATCACCTGGGTCACAACAAATGCCCACCAACACACACAGCTTCACACCAGCTTTCCAAGCATCAACCGCAGCACTGCGCAACCACTCCAGAAGGTATCTATCTGCTTCCTTTTGCTTCCCCGTACCGGGGAAAGGAGAGCAGGAAGGACAAAGTCTTTCTGCACTTATCACAGTACTGCAAAAAGGAACTGCAGAGAGAATCGTCTACCTTCTTCCAAGATCCGCAGGTTTTCACTTCTTTTCTACACTGACACATGGAGAAATTATAAAGGCTTACAGGTAGCTGCCATCCAAGTCCTGTTCTCACAAAATAACTTTAGYGTGCAAGATGAAGAATGCCAAAACACCTTTAAATAAAGGGATATAATGTTACTACTGTAGGAGAGACTAGACAAGGAGTGCCAATTCAGAATTTGGCACGCTCCTCAAAGTTTCTGACCTGAAGACAAGACTTCTCTGCCTTTTTATGTAACATGTTTTTCAAGCAAAACAAATCCTCACTCAAGAGTAAGTGCAAAGCTTTTGCAGGTCCTAAGCCTTTTCCCACTCCTTCCTCCCAAAGGGACAGGAATGGGAGCAGAAAGAGAAACCACCACTAAAACCCCTTATGCATTATTTGCACAAGTTTATTTCAAGGTTTGCAGTCAAATATTTTGCTCCAAACTCTAACCACTAGCAAGGAAGCAAGATTTAGCTTGATGTGATCTTGTTGATGCTAGTTTCTAGTGCTGTTGYGGAAATAGATGCAGTGTCTCTCCCAACAGCAGTCAGCATTTTAAAACTCAACCAGCAAAATATCCTTACACCAAGTCAGTCTAGATACTGACACATCAATGCACTAAACTGCTTGCAGTGAGCTCTCCAGCACTGACACAGTAATTAAAGATAAGCAGAAATACACAGAATTATTCTAGTAATGACCTCGCAATAGTCTGAAAGTATATCAGTGCATCAGCAGCAACCTTCAGAGAGTCACTAAGACTGCAGATTTGCTTCAGATTTCCCTGTGCATTTTAAAAGTCATTCACTGTCTCAATGAATCCTCTTCTCAGCCTCACAACAAAGTTGGCTTCAGATCTGAGCTAGAGGAGAGATTTCTGCTGAAAATAGTAGAAACCAAATTTACTTTGAGTTAATTCCCTATAAAATTGTAACGAGTCAGTCATCTCCCCTAGTGACTGACTCATGCATCTTAGTAACAGCAGCTTTTTGAAAAACCTAGTCAATCACCAGCTTCAATACAAGCAGTTCACAACAAAAAACAGTGCATTTAAAGACATTAAATATGTTCAAGTCTGCTGTACTAATTCACACGACCAGAGCCTACGCCCTTTGGTTTACAAAGACTTACACTTCACATATGCAAAGCTAGCAAAACCTTTCAGAGAGCTAAAGTTCAGTCGCAAGTAGCGTGTTTAGAAGTAGCCAGCTGGTAACCTGTGCTTAGAATTCCTTTAACTTCAACCTCAAATTTGTTTAGGAAAGAACAACTCTAAACTACATTTCTCTCATTACACTTACTATAAATGGATATACTAAGTTTTGAAAGAACACTTTGGCTTTTAGTCAAGAACTTATAAAGGGGCTATTACAGGACCTAAGATGAGAGGTAGCCCCAGGAAATGCACCTCTGGATGCACTGCCTTGTCTGTCTTGAAAGAGGACTGTTTCTCTCTACATCCTCCCCGTACTCTCCAGTGTAACGGCAGTTCCAGAACATTAAATTGATCCTTTGGTATTTGATAGCATATTGCTTGTGAGGTCTTGGCCCACTTCCTGAGAAACTAAGAAATTGTTCTCGAAAAATAAAAAGGTTGTTACACAACAAGTGGATTTGGCTTCTGTCAGATTGAAAAAAAAAAAGTCACTACACTCCTCATTTCTTGACACTAAGCGTTTGTATTTATGCCATTAGTATAGGTATGAGGAGGGCTAATATTACATGTTTTGAAGTGATACGAAAATCCTGTTAGGCAAGAATAACATTATGCTAAGCTATGATATTAGGAAGACTCTTGTGAGAAGTAAAAGATTCTGTCCTGAGCTTGCACAGGCTTTAGAAAGGTTTTCCTGTGTATGGAACAAAGCTGTATTTAGCAAGTCTCTTCACAGTACTTAAAAGGATGCCTAAAAACACAAATGTAGCTGTCTGCTTTCATTCCAGATCCAATTTTTGCTCAGTTTCTAAAACACAGAAAAACAGAGGGACAAGAGATAGATCATGATTTTTTTTTATTTTTTTTTTTTTAAGATGTCACTATTAACACACATTAGTCAAGCTATCCTAGTAAACCCTGCAGTATAGACACCTAGGGAATCTAAAATCCTCTAAGATTTTATTAGCTCAAGAGACCACCATTAAAAGCTTTGATTTTAGTGTTTACATAATAAAAGTCTAATAAGCCTGACGTTCTGCTTTCACCTTGTCCAGACTAATGTGTGCTTTAGTGACAATATCCATTTACAAATCAATAATACATCATACACTGAGTATCAACCTCAGCTTTACCTCTGGAAAGTGCTAAATGTAGTCGTTGAACCAGCTATTTACAATTTCAAAACCTAATATATTTACAATAGAAACCAAAGTATTTAAAACCATTAAATATAGTGTTTAACTCTGCTATATTAGTTTACATGAACACAGCTTACCTCTGGCATCATATTTCCTGCTAATATTTCTGCCAGCAATTTAAGATTCAAAAAAGCTACTCCTGGAGGGAAAAATAAAAGCTTAAAAACCAACCCAAAGCCTCCAGGCAATTTAGAGCCCTGAGGAATTACCCACCCTAGACAGCCTTCAAGTAGAAGTACTGCAGTGTTCAGAGATACTTCCAAACTCCAGGCAAGCCTTTAAAACCTAATGCAGATGTAAAACATTAAGAGTCAGTAATCCATTGAGCAGGTTTACTGGAGTCACTGCTACTGTTCAGTTTTTACTAATCCATAGTCAAGAAGGAAACCGCTGCCTTGCTGTTTCTCCCTCCGTTACATTCCCTCCACCCACAGAAAGTGTTTTGTGCACCATAGTCCAGAAGAGCTAGGTAGGCATCGTCTTCTCTTCTTTGCTGAAAGGCTGAACCGAACCCGGCTTTACCCATGACAGGCCAGAAACATGCATGCTTTTGCAGTGCTGATCTTCTGGCTTCTTCTAGATGGAAGAAAGTTAAAGTCAGAATTACTAGATAACCTAAACCCTCTCACCACCCTCCCCATCCATTTTAAGCTTGGCTTAAGCTTCTTTTTTAGAAAGTATTCTTAAYACTTTTCAAGGACAGTCCCTCCCCTCCCTGAACATTTATCATGGTTAGGGTTAACTACTTAGACAGATGTAAAAGAGATTAGCATCTCTGCCCCTCCTCAGAGAGGACACTAAAATGGCTATCGCTTTAAACATGCAAATGTGTGCGGCATCTGTAGAACTTTCTGAGATTACAGGAGAGTTTTAGTGATTT
The DNA here is from genome assembly GCF_003343035.1 of Apteryx rowi. Classification (NCBI taxonomy): domain Eukaryota; kingdom Metazoa; phylum Chordata; class Aves; order Apterygiformes; family Apterygidae; genus Apteryx; species Apteryx rowi. Next base: position 2,439,572 of record NW_020449196.1, on the reverse strand, counting down.
AGTTCATGTATCGCTATTCCATTATACCATAAAGACTAAAAGATGCTCTTAAGAGACAGTACTTTGTTTAGAGACCATGTCCCAGCAGCACTACACTGCTATTTGCCAAATTTCTTTGTTCTACAGTAAGAAGAGTCAATCCCAATCAAGACAATTTTGTCATCAACCTCAGGCTGGTCCCGTAGTATACTGGCTTGCAAGGCTGGGTGTACCCTGGAGCAGTACCCTGCCCTACTGAAGGCTTTTGGACACAAAGTAACATGGTGAGAAGTAAAGGGACTTTCTCTACACCATGGAATTAATGCTTTCTATAGATAGTCCCTCCCCTCCCTGAACATTTATCATGGTTAAAGTTAATTACTTGGATGCAACACAATGCACCCAACATTTGAGACTGACTATTGCAATTTAAAAAGACAAAAAAAAGGGTCAAGTTGAGGGAGAAAGAATACTGAACAATGCACCTGGGAGCATCTGTGGACTTAAGGCAGTTTATGAAGATTAGATAGCTACTCTAGCAGGTCAAAGAAACAGAATAGCTTGCAGGTTTTCTGTATAGCAGGTGCTATCCCTGACTCCACGCTGCTATAGGCTCATCAGATCCATTTGTATGCCAACTACATCACATCTGGAATGACGCACATCAAGTTCTAAAAAGGGATAATTATGTGAGTTATGTTACCATACTACAATAAGCCTTTCCTTTTGCCTGACAAAGCAAATTAAGTCAGCAAGAAAATTGAGCATGCGGTCCCTCTGTCCCTCCCCATGTCTTCTGAAAAAAAGTGACATCAAGTGACAGAATTGCAGCAATATATCAGACAACAGCAGATGAGGGGGAGCAATTAGGCTGGGGCCTGGCATTGCAGTAGTCTCCTTCCTGTCACATGCCCCAACATCTTTTAGCAGAAGCCCTGCACTCAGCAGGAAACAGATGCCAATGCCTTTCCTGGGCTATGGCTCTAGCATGGTTCAGCTTTTCCCCTGAGGCATAGGAACTGCACATGTAATGAGCAAGGATCCAGAGCTGCAGAAGAAGAGAAAGACTGGAAAACACACGATACATGAGTAGGGAATTTCCTTTTACAGGAAAAGAAAAAAACTTTCTCAGCTACCCTAACATTTTGAAACATGTCTCCTAAGACACAGAATTTTGTCCGTTCCTGCTATCAACAAACTACTTTGACAACTAACATACCACACACACAGTAGTTCCTGGAGGTCTTACTTTCCACATTTAAAAAAAAAAAAAAAAAAAAAAAAAAAAAAAAGTGTGCATCTTCAAAGAAAAAGGAGAAAAGAAAAGTCACTACTGGCATTATGCTTGCCATCCATCTCCGACAACAGCACATCCCTTCCAGTTCAAGCATCCCAACCTGTTCCTTTTCTTTAGATTTTTGACTTATAACTCAAGAGTATAAGTATAAGAAGGAAGGGGATTGAGGTGGAGAATGAGAGTCAGGTATATTTTCTAAGCTCAAGAAGTCAGAATCTAGATCAAATTATTTTCCTGTGGGTTCTAAGGCCACATCACCTCAAGATCTGCTCACTTTGGCAACTGGGAACACTGCTACACTGAGCTTACAAATAGCATATTGTATTAAGACCAACATACAATCTCACTCATGTCAAAGGACATGCAAGAATATGAGTTAAAGCTTGCAGCAAGGAAGGTCTGATCTGGGACAGATGGGGTGGGGGGGGAACGCAACCAACTACACTAGTGGAAGGAGCCGAACAACAGTCAGTGTCTAAAGCATTCAGAATGTATTTTCTTGCCAGTCCTGCAAAGATACCAACCACCATTTCAGAATTCAAGGCACCGCAAGGGGACTGACTTGTCACGTCACTCAGTGCAGACTCAGGATYGCTATCTGTCAACTCTTGTCAAGTGCAGGGAATCAGTTCGAAAAAAACTGTCAAGGGAGACAGTATGTTTTGGCAGGATCTTTCCAAAGCCTTAAGTTCTCCAGAATTAAGGCTTTTGGATCTATTTCCTAAAAAGACAAAGAAAGCTTCTACCACCTTCTGTTTTCATATGTGTTTCTGTGCTCAAAAACCATTAGATAAGTTATCATCACTACTTATGGCCCTTTATCTATGCTAAGGTTATTTTAGAGTGTTACCGCACCTTAACTCTATAGATACCAATGGTATTGCGCAGATGAAAGCTATATGAAGCAACACCATTCTTGCTAACCAGCAAGAGTTATAGACTGTACTTTGTCATAAAAATAACAGAAGAGCTCTTTGTTTAACTGACACCATCTTGCAAGACCTAAGTAGTATTGGAGATATCTAGCAACATACTCTGCTTGCATTGCTTAAAAAAAAGTTTAGAGTGAGAAGAAAGCCCTGAAGTTTCAACTCATTCATTACAGATCTCTCAACAGAGGAGAGCAGAGAAGCTGGGGACTGTCAGACTGTGCAGAAGTAGTCCCAAACATGACTAGTATGGGACAAGCTGCAGGCAGCAGTAGGCATTCAGAAAATCTCTCACTTATCCTTCTTTCCTCCCTCCACTCTCYAAACAATAAAAGTCTACCAAGTGGGCCAACAACCGCAGTCAACAGTCTAGCTAGTTTTTCTAGTTAGCCAAATAATTAATTGCTCAACACTCAAGTTAGAACACTGATGTAACTGCTTAGTTAGGAGACCAGTTTCAGCACATTTGCTGATCCAAAAGAGGGGTGGGATAAGGTCTGTCTAGTATATGCTCATCACAAAGAAGCAGTGAACCTTACATCCCTTATCAGGCAATAAACACTTTTTAGAGTGAATATTTGGACTTTGCACTTACCTTCTGAGTCAACATCTTCTCTCTAGCTTCATCATGGATAGCTGGATTCCACGGAGAAAAACTATGGAAAAAGTAGAGGCATCTCTTATTTTGCCTTTTTGGAAAATAAGGATATATAGAGAAAAGTTATAGCAAAAAGGAGCAATTTTCCTTGTTTCAGTTTGTTTTTCAAGTCAACTACAAAGCTGAATTTTCAGTGTTACAGCATACAGCTATGAACTACAATTCACACTGTCATGCATCTTTTCAACTAAACATGTTTAGGTTCTCATTCTTATTTGCATTCAGAACTGGAAATTCATGCTGATGATGCTAGAAGAAATACTATTCATACATTCATTATGAAGCTTATTATTCTAACCCCCCTGCAAAAGGAAGCTCTAAAGATATCACCCAGTGCAGTCAATCAAGCTACAAGCCTGAAAATTCTTTCAGGAAAGTCTGAAAGCAGAATTTGTTGTATGGATATTGCCACTCAAGGGAGGTGCTTTCCTTGAAGTCTTGATACGCTTAGTGAAGAAACAATAAGCGCAAGCATCTGGTTACATTTAAGGTTCACTCAATACTAAACAGGAGGAAATAAGAGGAGGAATATTCACAGTATTCCTATAAAGGTAAGAATCAGGTCACTCAACTTTAGTGTATTGCCAGAAAAAGGCATTTCAAATCAACAGCTATATCAAAGCTTGCTTCCAAAATATTAGGTCATGGCGAGTTTGTTCATGGTACTTACATGATTGCATAGGGATCCTCTACTTTGGGCTGATCAAATAAGTGACTGCTGCATAGTTTGACACTGTCCACTACTTTACTTTTGAACAGCTGAATATCTTTTTCATACCTGCAAGGGAGAAATAAATAATGCTAAATGATTGCAAAAGCCAGGTCTGCTCTGGAGGCACAGACTTGGCAAAGCCTGAATTTCAGATTCTAGTCCAACCAACTGTAAAGGTATGGACCGTGAACTGACAAAGAACAGTTGCACAGACCTCTTGTTTCTCTACTTGTAAGCAAAAGTTTCATGGAGGACCATGACTACATACAAGGAAGATACTTACAGCACTGCAGCCTCAGGATTCAGAGGACTAGTTGTATCAATCTTGTAGAAGACTCTGCGAGCATACATTAGTACTTGCCATATGTGATTATGATTTCGCCTAAAAAGAACAAAACACAGTGAAGGAAAAAAAAACAAACAAAAAAMCCCTTCTTTCAAATTATACGTCAATATCTTAGCACTAACCTCCATTTTGCAAATGCTCTTTTCACATCCAGTTCACAAGACTCAGGATCTACCAGTGGATGGAAGACAGGCAGATCAAAAACCAAGCGCTGCATTAGAAAAAAGAAATTCAATTTTAAAAGTACTTGGGGAAGACAGTTTTTTGGGGGKTTTTTTTGGTTAGTCAGACGTTGTTCTCAAACACTAGTTAGCTAGTACTGTTCTGAGAGAAAACAATTTGAAATGGTTCGTACTGACTGTAAAATTGTAATCTAACACACCTTCGTTACATGCAGGGTCTTGTCCTCTCTCACATGCTTATCACCAAATCAAGGAACTAACCCAGGTAGCTGCACAAGCACTAGAGCCAACACAAGTAATAGCATCAGATAAGATCAGATMAAACCAGAACTACTCCTTCAACTGTTTGTGATTGAAAGCCTTTTACCTACTTGAATTACAATCAATACTTTYTTTTAAATCCTACATATCAAGTATCCCGTGCAGTGACACCGCAGTGTCTTAAGCTCTTTATAGTTAGTTTCCTTTGGTGTTTATGCATTCCTCCGGAAGAAAACTTAGTTTCAACAGAAAAGTTTTAAAACCCTGCACTGGAAAAAATAATGATGAATGTATCCATCCAGATACTGAAGTCTGATTTTTTGAAAGAAATTGCTTCCTACTGATTCTACCCTTTTAAAGATGATAGCTTTACACAAAACGTGACACCCAGACAGATAGCTTCCTGACATAGCATCCAGTTCTCAGCTACAGCAGTTACACACACGCTTCTCCTTTTAAAGAAATTTGGCCAAGAGGGCCAGATGCCCTGCTCTGAAAAGAGCCAGGCTGACAAAAGAATTTATTTTTTTTAAAGGACTATACTAACTAGGATACTTTGCCCACAGAGAAACCCAAAATGAAAGGTAATGCTCTACTATCCATCTCCCCACCCTCCCTGCCCCCCCCCCCCGACTTCTAAAGGTCTCTTAGTTTTTTGTTTCAATGTATTTTAGAAGAGACACAGGCAATAAATTCTGCAGCTTTGTGGCAAGCCCTGCACAGGTTCCTGTATTTTATGTTCTACTATGTTGCTACTCAAGTTTAAACTCTTACCAGAAGTATCCAAATCTAACTTTCTTGCCAAGGAAATAACAGTTCAAGAGTTAAGGTAAAGAATTGGTTGACTTAATAACCTAAAGCATCTAACTTCATGAACTTCCCTCTACACCAGTCCAGGTAATCAAAGCACACAACCTAGCACAAGCCTGAGGAGAAATGCTGCAAACATTAGCTCTTTAGCCATCTATTCCAAAACCCACAGAGTAATAAGATCCTTCCACAGACATCAGAAAATAGATACAAGACAGATCACAGGCAATCCCAGCCAACTGAGCAAAACTAGTTCAAGGAACTGAGAAGTTGATTGGAATATTAGCTTTAATCAGAAGTCATACTTTAAGACACACACAAAACAAAACAACAACTACAACCCCAACCCCAACGCACATCACCACTTACCGGGCAGTCTCCATCTGGGTAATTATCAGGAATATAGACAGTAAATTTAAACACACCATCCTGGTAGAGCCCGTGCCTTATGAAGATTACTCCAAACCACACTGCAAATGAGAAAGTTTGCTTGAGTGTAAGAATTTTTTTTTTCTTCTTCTAATTTGTAAAGTTACATTTAAACTTACTTAATGCTGATCGGTAAGACGGCTGCACATAGACACCTGGCAACTTCTGCTTTACAACCAGGGTACTGTAATTAGAAACAGTATTTAGAACAGCTCCACAACCACCTTAAATCTACAGCAAGCTGACAACAGTAAAGCCAGGACGTACTGGCAGTAATTTAAACAGGGAGCTTCTTCCACAAACTTCCACTCAATTCCCAAGGGTGGGTTGCACACAGAAGGAGAGGCAGAGAACTAGGGAAATCAGTCTTTCTCTCTGCTTTTCCTACCCCTCCCTTTAAAGGGCTACAAATAAGAAACATTGTTTCTTAAGACAAGGGTAAATTAGAAGAGTAGTAGATGTATTTAATGCATGTCATCACTGCTAAGTTTATATTTTTCTACTGAAATCCCAATTTCAAAGTAAAGGAGAAAAAAGAAATGCAATTAAGTTATTCTAACTTAATTAAATTTTGACTGCAAGTCTGATGCAGTTATCACCACTTCCCATTAATTCTGAAGCTTGACCAAAACTTTACCTTAGTAGTAGTAACAAGTAGTTTTTCAGTCTTAAATAAGACTGTGAAGCAAGTCAAACAGGAATTACACTGGTAACCAGCAAAACAAAGTACCAGAAAATAGAAAGGACAGGCAAGCAGTAGAGTGTATATTAGAGACCTGGACGAAACGATTCAAGGCAACTCATAATCAGGATGTACTGATTTATTTTCCCAGATTTGCAGTTATTTTCAATTTCATTTCTTGTGATGAAAATCAAATCATGATCTTCAGTCATTAACAACCAGGGCGTTATAACCCAGTTTTTCCCCTTTCCCTTTACCCATGACTTTTTGGAAGCTCCATTTGATAATCAAGAGTATTACAGAGACAAAGTGTGTTATTCTTACTATTTTTCAAATTAAGGAATGCAAGGAGTTCCTAATAAATTTAACTACTAACAGCAAAGGTAAGCAGATTCTACTGAAAACTATAAACGATAAGCTGAATTATTCACTACTTAAGTTTTTCAGTTAGTTGGCATATAGGCCCATTATACTGAACTCAGCATGCTTGCACAGATACAAACAATAATCTTAAAGAAAAAAAGTTACTTTGCTTACAATTTTCATAATATACCTGAACTTGTTAAATAAGAGGAGTTTATCATATTATATTGATGCATTTTTGCATCCTTCAGAAGAAAAACAAAATCTTACTTGAATTAACAAGTCTGTGTCAGTTTCCTAAACAAGAAGTTTAATGTTTTGAGAGTTCTCACTTCCAACTTAATGGTTAAATGCAAGAACTGAGACTTAATATTGCATCAGGACTCCAGGGGATTTCATTCCAAAGGCACTGCATAGTTCAGAATCCAATCCATCTATTGCAGAGGAAGTCTCCTCAGCTTTGCAGCACAAAACACAAGTTATATAACTAGAAAGTTCTGCAGACAAATAGATTTGTATGCTCCCACAGCAGCCTACAAATCACTAACTGATCAATTTATTTGATCCAAAGAAAGCTATTTAAATCGCACTATTCTCTCATAAGTTTCATGTTAATCGTCATTTGAAAGTCAGGAAAGAATATATTCTTCCTAATATTCATTTAATAGGCCATATCGGGCAGTGTTCGAATGTTCTGCGTAACAACTGAAGGAAGCTCCCACATCCTAACTCCATTAGACAGGACCCTATATTCATAACCGTTTTCCTACTAGACATCTGCTTGCTTCTATTTTAATACTTGTTTCCAAAACTGGATATTTCTGACCAAAAAAAACCATTAAGATAACTGGTCAGGATGCCTAACTGCAAAATAAAGCCTGAGAAATATAAGAATTTGGAAAACCACATCTAAACACACCCCTTAAAATCTCATCCCATTTGCTTTTCCTCAGCTACCTCAAGAGATTGAGGCTGCTCCAGACAATGAATTCTGTAGAGTCTGGAGTTTTACCGCCTTCTTCAGGGACTATGGCAGAGATACCATATGCAAGAACTACAGACTTGTTATTTTCCTTAAAGCACAAGTCCAGTGATCTAAAAAAAGGGAAAACCTACAATTCTGCAAGGAGGGAATACTCCAAATAAAAAGGCCCATAAGAAGCATGTGTTCCATTTGTCGACTGGGATGAAGGGGCAGGGGACGCAGGCTTGGTTATTGGCACAGCATTTTTTGGAATAGAAGGCAACTGTTTCTTTGTAGAGGCTCGTGGAGGACTGGTTCTTAGTTCTCCAGACAGACTTTTCTCTTCAGCTTCAGGTCTCTGTTAGATTAAAAGAGAGCCACAAGATAACAGGTCAGATTTAAGTATTAAACGTATGAGCACATTTTAAATACAGGTTTAAATACTGCCTTACTAATTACAAGTTTGGCCAAGGAAGTCGGTCTTGGATTTTGGCATTCTATTTTTTTGTGTTTTTAAATAGACTTATATTCCATTAAACTTAGTCTATAACTGCAAAAGCAATTAATATCTGAAGTCTGAACACAGTCCATTATTACTGCTGAATAGGAAATCTGCAGATTAGGACAAATGCTTAAGGAGGCTTGTATTTATTTATAAACTGGCACCAGATAATAAATAGCACCAGCTTAGAAGTCAAGTCTATTTACAGCACACCGTATATCTAGATAAACCWTTTCCACTGACAAGCTCCCTTGCATTCTAGAATTCAAAGAGTCTCTGAACAAGTAGGGTAGTAAAGCCGAGATGAAACAAGAACTTTATACGGAAAAGTTCCCATGAATATTTTGTTTCCTGCTTGTGCTGAGACACCAACATCACACTGAGACTGATCATACAGCCTATTCCCACTGCAGGGGAACCACTGTTTGACAGTGGTATCAAGCCTGGTTTTAATAAATTTTGCTGCAGTAACCTGTTTATACCTATGCTGTCTTTTGCTAAAAAGAAGGCCTTTTCCAATCAATTGGCCATTGCTAGAGAACACTGTACAGACCCTATAGTAATTCCATAGATTGCCCAAGACAAACCTGCAGATTAAAAACTTGTGATTGGGCTAGTTGTAGCAACAAAAGACATAATTTATGGTATAGTGTTCTCAAGTGTTTGTTACTTGGACAAGTAACAGTACCCATCTCACAACTTTCATCAAAGGTATATAATTTGCATCAGTGCTGAAAACCTGAGAAATGCCTAGACCTAAAACTAGTATGATTTCAGGCATAATCTACTGYAGCAAGTGACAGCATTATGGGGGTGCAGCTTTGTCCATGCCCACCGCACATGCAATACCTGGCTAAAGTCTATTCAAGCTAGTAAACAAATRGCATCAGGAACAAGTCTTTTAATTAGTCATTTGAACATGGGTTTTTTGTCTTTCCTGCTTAAAGATACTTCAGATAACGAAAAGTCATTACAACAAATTCTGGAGTAGACTCCWTTCCCAGACACACTTCTGTTAGTACAGCCTAAAGCTAGCTGGCAGTTTTACTGAAGATTAACTCAATCCTCATGATAAAATACACATTTCAAATGTACATGGAGGAATTTGATGGTCTTTTCCAGAACTGATACTGCCACCACTCCAAAGAAGATGCATTTAAGTCAGTTTTCAGGAACAGATGAAAAGAGACCTTATACATTTCCTGCATTATTATCAAAGCTTYACCAAATACATTCCAACACCCAAATCTTTAAACCAACGTATCCATATATCCAATGCCATGGCAGTCACAGACAGCAAAATCGAAGGCTACCCACAAGGTGCAAATGGGTGCCAGCAGGGAAGAGAGAGGCACCTGTTGCAATGCACTACTAGCAGCTCTGGAAGTCCCTGCTGTCATGCTACAGAAGCAAGTTTTAAATACTTATTTTTATATACACGTGTTACTTTTTTAAACACGGCCTTCACCAGAAACCTGCAAATTATGACAATAATTCAGATTGGTTTTAGAAGAGTTTGGTACATATTTTCAGTTCTACTGTCTAAGCAAACCTAAGCTGTGAATTCATCCCAGAACACAGATTACTCAAGGACCCCAAAAAATTCTGTTCAAAGGCTATTTTACTACTCAGTATGTAACCATTATCTCTAGTTAGGATATGAAGTTATTTCAGCTTTATGCAATTACTTCACATTATACCTAACACAGACRTTACAAAACCACAGAATAAATCAGAGAACCAGTTCTACCAAATTCATGTCTATCAGATAGTGATTCAAACCAGCGATTAAGAATTTCATAGTAATTTGATAGACTTTTGTCTGATTCTTTTTTAAGTTGGTTTCCATGGTATTTCTTTGGTCATAAAGAATAATTTAATCACTCTACACTTAATTTATAGCATCACTCAATACCGAGAAAATACTCAACACCTCTTACGCAGATTAACTTCTTATGGCATCCTTTTATTAAATATCTACCTTGCGTACAGAGCTTGTAGACATGCTCCAGAAAGGGTTCATAACGTGTATTCCAAATAAAGGACTGTAATTTTTCAGTGTCTTCAGAGTTTCCTCAGCTCTCTCCAGTTTATACCCTAAAAATACACAGAATTAGGGTTTAATGGGTATGCATCCTAGCAGATAAACAGGATTCAAAATTAGATTTGACCCCAATTTATATAATGCAGACAGTTTTACATTCCTATAACTTCAGAAGAAAGCTTCTTGTAGTTAAGATTCACAATAGATAAGAGTGCCAAAGCTCGGTTATTTATCACACCGCAGAACATTCTTATAGTTGTCTATGAAATAATTTTTGCATTAGAATCACTGTCGTCTTTCTGCTAGAAGGATACTCTAAAGAAGGTTTGACATTCTACATTTTGCCTTGACAACTGGAAAAAAGATCATCTATTGGCTCAGTATATTCAAAAAAAGATGCTCTGCACACACAAAAAATAAAAATTATCACTTCAACAGTTAAGCCCAGCACTGGACAGTAGTACAACAGCTTATTCTGTAGCGTGGTGAAGTGTTGTGCCTTGCATACTCTGCTGACTTTGCACGTTTTTGAAGAGCACTAGTTTGAGCGTTCTCTGCCATTCCCAGTGAAAGACATGATCCTCTCATTGAGTGTGCATCATGTATGTGTCATTTTGTTTTCATCTGCATTGAAACTTGGCCAGGAATAGACAAAGCCACAGAATACAGAAGTTTCTCTGTAGCTTATTTAATGGTTTCATTATGAGCCCTAGGGCTTAGTATGATCAGCAGCTCAATAACAAGGATTTCAGCAGTGTTTGGTGTTTCACTGTGTCATCTACTGTTTGCACCCTTGATCCCAGTGTTCCCCTCTTCCCTTCGGGTGTTACCTCTAGCAGTCTATCACTTAAAAAAAAAACAACAACACAAAATACAAAACAAAACAACACACCCTTGCTATTGTTCGTTCCAGAACTCTTGGCTATAGCACATCTTTGTCTGGCATGGCCTGTTTTCCCACTACTTTTTCCAAACAGAGCTGATTTCTAGTCCCCATCCTCCCAATTTCTGGCTACAATAAATAAATGTTTGGGATAATTCAGCTTACTCCACTTCTTTCACACGAAGTTGTACAACACTGACCAACGCAATTCAAAGGATGTGAGAAGGGGAGAGAGGGAAGAGCACAGGCTTATATCATGGTCAACACTAAGTTGTTCTTCAGCAAGTCACCATCTATTCACACATTACATTGATTAGTTTATAGAGAAATAACAACATTATAATCAAAACTCTTTTAAAAAGGACAGTAAATGCCAACCTTTTTACAAAAGAAAGAGTTAAGCTAGACTATTTACGCAACAAAAGTTTAACAATGTTACACCTTCACAAGAAGCATTTATAAGTATGTGTCTAGACTATATAATAGCAAAGAATAAAAAAAGCAAACACCACATTCAGAAAAGCACTGAGAATTCATTCCCCCCCCTTCAAAATCATCTCATGAAAACATTCAAGCTCTACCCAGCATCATTGTAGCTAGTACGCGATTCCTCCAGATATTTTTCTTCTTCAGTGGCCAGAGAGTCACCGAGTTTTGAGCCAGTGAAAACACAAAGGCAAGCAGGGCTATTGTGCTCTGTGACAGCAGTGAGAAGCGGGGAAGGTTACCTTTCCCTGTATCCTGTCTGGAAAGCAGAGCCAAGACAGAAGGATATGCCACAGGCAGCGGTGCCTTTCCTCTTCCATGAAAGTCAGCCAGACTAAAACAGCAAGATGCTGGGCTAGGAAGGTAGAAGACGTTTCCCCAGGTGAAGCCAGAGGGTGGAGGAACCGACACACAAAGAGAGCACCAGAGTGCCAGGGCCTTGACAAGAGAGAAAGCCACTGGAAGCCAAGGCACGGGTTTGGACATACTAGTAGGAATCTGGAGTGAATGCTTTACAGTTGGGGGGGGGGGGTGTGTGTGTGGCAAGAACAAGTAATATAAATTGCATTATTCCAGAACCAGAGATATAAGATACAGGAGCTGGGTAGGACAGAGAGTGAGGTATGTACATACAAACAGCCTAACTTATTACAGGCAAGACAGGGAACTGATCTAGAAGCTTGACAAGTGGTGCTAAATGGAGTTCAGTCACCAACTCCACCTTTCAGAAAGTAGCTATGCATCTCAGTACACTTCCACCTTTTCATTTTATAGATGCCTATTTACAAGCTATTAAGAACTGGTTTCCTGCCCCACATAAAGCATTAATTTAGCTGTAGTTAAACTACAGAATAACTTCTACAGATTCTCCTACATGGATACCATTTATCCAGGTGTTTCCTAGTAATAAGTGATATACAGTATTGTTCTAAACTTATTAATAAACTGTCCCCAGGTTCACTCACTTGTTAAAATATTAGGTATGATAGAGATCTAATAACCTCAGAGTACCAGTTTTCCAGAGGGCCACTTAAAAAGCCCTTCGGGTTTTTTAGAGTTTGTTTCTTTTAAATTGCACACACTCCTAACTATGGATGGGAGTAGAGAATATTATCAGCACAAGAAACTTGCCCTGCAACTGCTTACGCTCTCTAGTGCATTTATCCCACAGTTTACTACATCACATTAATCAAAAGAATCACTAGAAATAAGTAGTCAGATATCAGCACGTTTAAATCTGCACATAGTTTATCCTACCTCTCACCATGGAAAAGGTCCGCATCAGACAAAGCAAGCAAGGTCCCAATACCAGTAAGTGGACTTCTGAACAGTTCAGTCATTCAGTTTTACATTGGCTACAATGTCTAGAGCAAGGGCACCATTGGGGCACCTTACAGTATCCCACATTACTGAAAGCATCACCTTCCCAGAAGAATCCAATCCACCATTACATTTACAGTGCCTCATCTGAGGCTTGATAGCATGCTGCTCAGTAGCATGTTCTATTATATGCTACTTCTACAAGAACAGAAGACAACAGCAACCCTCCTAAACAGCTCTTCTCCCATGGGTTTTCTACAGATATAAATCTATGTCTCAGCAAGTCCTTCTACTACCTTTTTTTTTTTTTAAATACAGTACCTGGGTTACTAAAAGATATCCATTCCGTACCTCAAGACTGGACCAAGAAAGCCACTTGTGGCCGTCAGCATAATCTAATATTAATGTGCACCAGCACTGAAGTATGCAATGCAAGAGAGCATTCTAAAGCAAGTTCAGCCACTTTAGAGACAAAGACTCCCTCAGCACTTTGTCATCACTCTTAAACACTAATGGAAACCAATTCTTTTTTTCTGAAGTACCCTGCTCTTTTAATTTCCTGTCTCTACATGAGGTATCCCCATTAAAAATTACTTTTGTTATTTATACCTACTGTCACATCACACCATGTTTTCTCATTGTCATTAGTCATTAGACAAAATACAACAGGGTATCAAACCAATTCTATAGACTTCATCYGCCTAAAACAGGCAGAGAACTTTTTCAAACATTTTCTGAAAAAACACTAAGTGATCCCTCAAGAGATAAGGACGTGTGTGTGAGTGCATATATATACATATATATATATWTTTTTTATATATATACAGTTTGCCCCCCACCCAAAAGAAAAGAGAACCATTCCTACACCTAAGACTGAACAGAGCTGATTAAACAGAGAACAAGTTTTGATCACAATGCTATTAGCAGTTTTTTTCCAGGGATCGCAACTGTCAGTTTACACCAGAACTGACCCCTTTCTTCAGCAAGCCTGCTCCTACCTGAGGACTAGCCCCCAGCCGCACACGCCGGACAGCAGGGGAGGCGCCGAGCGAGCCCCGCCAGCGCACAGGAGCCCGGTCCTCTCGCCGGGAGCGACGACACCCCCCGCCCCGGCACCTGCTCCGGCTCCTGCTTTAACCCTTCAGCAGGCCGCTCGCGGGGAAAGCACGCGCTCCGCCCGCCCGGCGACACCTCGAGACGCCGGCAGCGGGGCGGCCGCCGCGGGAGCCCGCCAGGGCCCGGCAGAAGAGCGGCGCCACTCCTGGGGCCCGGGGCCGCGGCAGAGCCCAGCG
>NW_020449196.1:2278575-2424558 GCF_003343035.1 Apteryx rowi | reverse complement strand
CGCCCCGCCCCGGGCCCGGCCGCCCGCGTCGCCTCCCCGCGGCTGCCCCGCGAGCGCGTTGTCGCACAGGCAGCGGGCGTTGCGCAGCAGCAAATGGCGGGCGCAGGCGGGAGGCGGCCGCTGCGGCTGAGGGGAGCGGAGGGGCGGCGGGTGCGGAGCGGCCTGGCTGTGGCCGCAGCACGGCGGAAGGAGGGGACGGACCTGGCGCGGGGTCCTGCGCGCGGCGCCGCCTGGCGCTCCGCGTTGCTGGGTCCCGATGGCGTGGTGCCGACACACATCCGGCGGTGGCTGAAGTAAAACCAGCGGGCAGCCGGCATGTAATCTAAAACAGAGTTGAAAAAAGGCAAAAAACTGCTATTGATACCATCCATAATAGTCTTACGGAGGTGTTCTTTCAAGAAACAGAATTAGCTGTGTCTCTATATGAATATATATCAATGGTAAATTAAAGTTCAGTTTGAATATCATGTGTATATACAGATCATCCCAACACGAGGAGGGGAAAATAAACGCAAATCATTTTATCGCTTTACCAGAATCATTTCAATACAGAATTACTGGACTGCACGTGTAAGAGCTAGTGAAGAGGAAAACACTGCTGAGAAGCTGTAAAGCCTGTCTCTCCTTTATAATCAGTTCAGAACCTCTCAGATAATTTTATAATTAACAACGCATGTACAATCCAAAAACTTCCAGCCTAAGCCTACTAGTGATGACTTCACAAATCATGGATTTTTGCCACTTTTGTTTAGAGCTGCATGTTCTCAAAAACACCTTAGTGATTGGTACTTTACAAAACACATTTTTAATGTATTTTTTCCTGATTAAAGCAAAGAACAGATGCATTTCCCATACTATCACTGAGCAGCCATATATGTACACGCACAGTTAATTTGCAGTTAATTCTAGGTACACACATACGTATATCTACAAAGAGAGTTTAGCTCTAAAAAGCTTCTGAACAGAATGTGCAAGATAAGAATAAAACTCAGGAGAATCTTTTGTTTGTAATTAGACTTTCTCTGAGCTCACTAGAACAATTATAGGAGCACTGTTCCAAAACTAAAGCCATTTGTCAAGGTTTGGAAGATGACAAGAAGATCCATGCTATCTCAAGTATAAAAATTACAGGGAAAAATACAAATCAGTGAATACATCTTTTTTCCATTCCTATCCTAGGAGGAAAAATATCATGTTAGGGTTATCACTTGTCTTAATTATTGTAACATTTTCCTATCTGCCTATCCTCCCCAAAATGACACTTTAAAATCCTCAGTCAGTTAACAACTGTATTATTCTAGCCAATCTCTCTCAGTTTGTGAAACCCTTTCCCAATTTCCTGCTCTTCAGTGTTCCAAATGAAAGCTCTTTGCCCACACCTCTGAAGTGCTGTGCCACATAACTTCTGCTAAGGTTCATATCCGAAATTCATCTATCTTCCCTCCTACATGCAGTCTTTTTTTCTGCTGCTTTTAGTCTAGAACCTTTTATTGGTTGTCCAGTACCAGTCTCCTTCTACCTGCTTTTTCGGCTTTCTTACCTCTTTTCTGCTACATCTCTTCTTTCTTATTTATTTTTCTGCTAACAGCTCCAAATCTTTTCCTGCCATCTCTCTTTGAAGATTATGTTTCCAGAAATCTTTTTTACATGGTTATCTTCATCAGTGGGCTTTTCAGAGCTACCTTTTCCTCAGAGTGCCTTGCTTGTGTTAGGTCCTGATCTTGCTATGGAATCTGCACAGATGATCAGAAAAACATTCTTTGTTAAATGTTCATTTACACATTATGCAGATGTTACAGATCTTACAGTGCACTTTTGTGGCTTAAATGAAGTTGTAGTGTTGTTTATTTCAGTGTACATGTTCATAGTGTCAAAAATTATATCACAGTGATGATGTGAAGAATTTTAATACGTTAACGTTGATGCTGAGTATTACTACAGGAATACTTCATCAGGTGTTGAACACGTCATTATTAATACTCCAAACCCCACTATACTCCAAAGCTGCTTGTTTTGCCAACTGCAGAATCACATTGACAAGAAAGAAAAAAAAATTCTTGGCCAATACGTTTTCGTAGATGCTTATTCTGAACCACTGATAAGGAAAACACTTTTTCCATCTGATTACTAGGAACCACTTGTAATCAACATACAGGTCCACAACACCATTTATGTGAATCCAGGAACAGTAATTGTTTGCAATCTGGGTGCAAGGCCAGAGTCTCTCTGCTCAGGTGAGCAGCAAAGAGGATGCTAGATGTTTTCCTAAAATGTCAGAGAAGTCTAGTTTAGGTCTCTGAATTTGAAGTACCAAATTGTCCTCYGTGTGGCCATTCTACTCCTGGCATAATCAAATGCTACAAACAGGAATATTATTTTTATTGTGCTTTTTCCATTCTTTAAATTATTATTTATTTATTTAATTATTTAAAATCTCAAATGTGTTTGTTGAGTAAAACATCAAGTCAGGAAATCTAAAAACTAGGATGTCAGTACAATGGTATAGTTAATCTTTGGGTGCGTGCACAAAGATTTTCCTTTCCTTTGTTTTCTGTTCTTACTGAACAGTACTGATTGTGCAATTGCAATGTAATACAATTTAATCCCTCTTTTGCTTCTAAAACCCAAGCAAAGTCTATCCAAACAGATGTCCTCAGGTGAGCTTTACACACCAAGAAAGTTAAATAAAAACCTAATTTACCCTCTGGTAAATCAGTAACACGAGACTAGCTAAACTTAAATATAATGGCTTCAAAGAGGAACACAGAAGTTGTCCTATGAGCTGAACTAAAAAACACCATTCTCATAAAATAGTGGACTATATTCTGCTTTTAGTCACACCAGATCTGAATGAATTTTACTCAACAAAATCTTCATATTTTCACTGATGAAAGAGGCTAATCTGGCCTAGAATGCCCATTGTATATTTGTATATTGCTTACCTTATTAAAGGTTTCTTTTCCTATGGCTTGGTGTCTGTAGAAAATATTATAAGATTAATTAATACAAATCATGCTACTCTTTTCTTGTATATAAAGGTAGGATAAAAATCACTTTACACAAATAGCCTAACTCTTATGTTTTTACCATTTCCATATCTCACTACCTATTCAAGGAAATATATAAAAGATACTGTGAGCCACAAGCATAAAATCTTTAGGGTCTGTTGAATCAGCTTGAAAGGGTATTAGACGTCCATTGTCATATGCACACCAAGAATGCTTTTGAAAATGGCATGATCGTATTTAAAGAGATGGGCTATCATTTGAAGTGCATCTGTTTTGATTTTAATTCTTTCAGGAGATTTTGAAGAGAGAAGCTGTAAAATAGGGAGCCAAATAGCTGTATCTTTATATTAAAATCCAGGTTTCTGGCATACTTGCATATCTGTTTTACCCAGAAGGCTAAATACAATAAGGAATTTCATGTAAAACAATGTCTTTAGGATAGCATTGGAAAAATGTGTTGGCAAAGACTTTCTGCAATACATATATTCATACCCAAAACCCATATATTCATAACTCTCAAGATAAATTGCCAAGCACCTACCTCTCCATGAAACCAGGGAGGTTGTGATGGCCATGACATTTAAGGCATATTCAATATTATGTTTAATTGTTCAGCATTCAGAGGTTCTGGATAGTCCTGACTGACTTAATCTGGGCCAGAAATTCACTTTGTGGTGACAGAAATTCTTAGAAATAATCTGAACTAAAAAGATAAGAGGAAAGTTAAAGTATGTATTCAATTAGTTTAAGGGAATACTTGGCACCACTAGGTGGTGTTCTGCAGCTGTTCTATTCGCATATTGTAATCCATAGACAGATAAATGACAAAAATACTTTGACTGAAACAAGATATATGCTGTATGACAAGAAAAAATAATCACTTCTAGTGCTGCTAGCTGCAGATAAATATGTAAGCTGGTCTCCCATGGAAATCCACAGTAGTTCTATATGGAGACTGACAAGACAATTTTGAAAACCAATCTATATAATTACACAAAACATGCCCTTACTTGATAACTAGTAATATTAGTGTGACTTTTTTCCTTTAAAAATGCAAAGGTGAAAGATGGTATTTTCTCTTTTTCAACACTAATAAACACAATTACAAACACAGTTAAAGGCTTGAAACCCTGAACATTTTTTTTGGACTTTCAAATGTAATTCCTTTTGATCTGTATACTACAAGAACATACAACAGCACTTTATAGAACAAGCTAATTAGAAATAAAAGTAGCCATGTAATCAATTTAGATTTTTTTTTTCTTTGTGAAATGCTATACTGTCTGATTCTGAGGTTATTTTAAATTTCTCCATACTGGTCTCTATTTGTATAATCTACTGAAAGGTTAATGTGGAATTGCCAATAGCAGAACACATCCTTTTTAAACTGAGAGAGAGAAACTAACAGATTCCTAAAATATGATGATAAACATACAATAATATTTAAAAACAGGTACCTTCATTTTAAATGCATCTACAAACAAGTCAATGGATAAGAGGCTATTTGAGAGTGGCACAACAGCAGAGGTTGTCTGCAAGGAGGAATATATCACATCACAGTTCTCTCATCATCCTGAAGGACAATAGCACAAACAATAATCTGGGTAATCTGTTTGGATTCAATATTTTTGGGTAAAGATAAAGCTGTTGAATGTCTCTGGCCTTTCTTGCTGTATGCCAGAAATGTATTTGATTTGGGAATACCTTCCCAAAACTTACTACCTGCAGTGATAGATTCTGTACAGGCCTTCACAGCTTGACAGAAAATGCTGTCCAGATCCGCAGTTCCCTTTGTGTGTGCTGCGGTACGGGTTTCTTGAGGTGCTTTGTCACACTGCTCCATTTGAATTTGGAAATGAGTACCATTTTCTTCAGTTTCACCCATGTTCATCTTTTTCTTAGCACCAGAAAAGCCTGGTAACAAAGTATAACAAAGAAAAGATCAAAATTAGTAAAGATTAATTACAAAATACAGACTTTTAGGGACAAAATTGGAAACAAACAGCAAATCAAATACAAACATCGATTCTGTCTTACACCTAACAATCTGATATTTSTCTAGGTGATTAATCTCTTCTGTTTAGAGCCTCTAAGATGCATCAGTGCTGGAATCCATTCAGAGTTCAGAGGCATCTCTAACTCCACTGTAACATCTAATAATACATTGCCCACTCTCTTCCAAGCCAAACAACAAGGAAGAAAACTGCTATTACCTGTCCCGTGTTGCCTTGCAAGTATTGCAGGGGAGAAGGTATGGAGTCTGAACACAGGACTTACGACTTCTGCAGTTGTCAGTTTTAGGCATTAGACAGCTTGGCTGGCCAGATGTACAAAGGAACTGCAAAGCAGACTTTGTTAAGAGTGGCATAACAGAAACACTGCCATTATGCATCAAATGTGCTAAGAAAATGTTTCTGTCCAAGATAATACCAACTGATACTTTCTTAAAGCCAAGCATAAGTCAGAAAGTTTTGCATTTAGGGGTAGAGTGAGAAAGATGCCTTAGGTTTTTTTTGTTGTTGTTGTTTTAAGGTATTTTTCCTAAAATTTTATTACAATGAAAATGCTRGAATGGATGTAGTTATAGATGCACYRACATAAAAGTGCTTTTGAAAGTATTTATCTTYCCTGTGGAAGAGATGAGATGAAGCAGCACTGTCTGCATCGTCAAAATTTGTTATTTAGTTCTTAGGGTAGAATTGCAGGATCTACTGTTGGTCTCTGCTCTGTCAGCAACAACAGTATAAAACTTCAGCTGCAAACTCACTATAATAACAGAGGGTTAGAAATATTAAATATATTTATTCCCAATAGGAAGCCTTCCATTTTCATAGACTCACTTCATATCAAGGAATAYGTATGTATATAATATTCAGACATTTATATTTGCATGGCTGTCAGTATATTTAACAACATGATAGGTGGGCTGTGTTAATGGTCTCCAAATAGCAGAGGCTATCAGTGACTAATTAAAGGTCACCTCATAGCCTTGCAATGGTTCTTTCTTCAGTCTGGCTCGCACTGTGGAAAAAACTACATTAAACATTTAAGTGGGCATGTTTTTCAGATTCCTTCATTTTTAAGCTAGAAACCTTAGTTATTATGAGTCCTGCTGTGCAGAATTCAGAACTGTAAAACTTCTAAAAATGACTTCAAGTACTTTTTTGTCCTAAAAATGTCTTTTTTTTGATTATACAGTAGCTCTTATTTGAATGGCAAGAATTACTGTTCTTTCTGAGATAAATTTTGATTCTGCACAGTATAAGTTTGAAAGGAATTCCCCATTTTGAGGAGAAGAAGGAATATTTTATCAATAGGCTAAAAAAAAAGTTGGATGTTTGAATCTGACTAGAGACTTATAATGTCAGAGTAAATCCCATGAAAGAAGTCTCAGACACCAACTGCACTTTTTTTTTAGTTATGTGAACACTTGCTGATAGCATAAGGTAGCTCAGAGAGGGCAAGCAGTTGAGCAGGACTCAATTTGTTTGTCACACTTTCTGGAAATATGTTACACGGGTGTCAAAATGATACAAGTGAACTGCACTGTAAACACTTGCACATAAGATAATCTAAACAACTACAAATCCACACAAGTTATTTATATATTATCATTTTCAGGATACTTATGTCTACTGATGAATTAAAATTCCTAACTTAAGATTTTTTACAGTGATTTTTTGATGATTAAAAAGTGCTAATTAGACCTACAGCTGTAATTGCTATTTCCTTATGAATACAGTGTTTTTTAAATTTATTTTTATGAACACCTTTCTTTCATGGAGCATTTTGAATTATAATCTTATAAAATATACTTTCAAACAAATATGCATGTAATCTCACACTCTCCAGAATATAAATAAGGATTATAGAGTAATCAGATTAAAGAATCTTTTTGAAAAATCAGTTTTGCAGAGAATAGTCATTAAAGTGCATCTGTGTCAGACAACTTTGGCAAATCAGTGAACACAGTCCGTGTAAACAACCTTTGATCAGCAGTTTCTACAATATCATTACAAATTCCAGTTTTTGCTGTAATGGTATGGTATGATGAGTGAAAGGCAGACCAAAACCAATTCATACCTGTGATTTTCCATCTGAAAATTAATTTGTTGACTGAAAAATTCCTACATAATTTCAGAGATTATAAGACATAATAAAGTAGGACTGTTTCTTTTCTTCACTCACACCTGAAGCCATATTTCTACACAAAAGTCGCTTTCCTCCTTTCATCATCTTATTACTTTCATGGTAAAGTGACATATTAAGCAGGTATGTAAGTGCTTGGTAATTTAAAAAAGCTGAATATTTAAAAAACTTAGTGTATGACTGATCAAAGAACTGAATATGAAGAATAAAGACCAGGGGACTGAGGGTGAATAGGCAAAGGAAACTATCACAGTCGATGAGAAACATCTATGAAAAGCTACCAAAGATTGTGTCTGCATGGCTCAACTAATACAACTCCACATCAAGATCATTTAGGGCTCTTTAGTCCAGAACACATCAGTAAGAATTAGCAAGATCTGGTACTTAGAGAAATACTGCAAAATGTCAACTCCGTGAGAGAAGGAGTGTCATAACAGACCAATTAAATCTCACAGCTCAAATATGAAGCTTAAAAAGAATTTACACCATCTCCCTCTCTTCAATTAAGAAAACACATCTCAGTCATATGCAACAGTATTGCCTGGCTCCATGCCTCTGAAGGAGTAAGAAGAGACCATAGCGCTATACTGGGGGATTTGAACACATCACCTAATAAACTTCCATAGAAGAAGATGCGTGCTTAAATAAATGGCATGCTGCTTAGGAGTGCCTTATATCCCATGCTTCCAATCCATGCCATAAAGACCTGTCTCCTTCAGAGCTCATCCGACCCCTTGGTGAGCCAAATYGGTGTTACTACCACACATGTCATGCAATCTAATATGGGAGGTTGGTCACCTCAGTATGCTGATAAATGGAAGGTTTGTGAGAAAGATTGCTTCTCTTCCCTCCTTCCCTCCAGATAAAAACCAGAGCCAACCCTACCTACTCAGAACTTATAACTGGGGAAAGAGAAGCTGTGTTTGCATGCATGAAGGACTGAATCAAAACTTAGAAAAAATCCCCCCTTTTTTTTTTTTACTCTCTGTGTTCAAATTTATTGCTTAAGTGAATATCTAATGTAAATAGAAATGACAAAGACGAGAAAATAAATACTATATTTAGCTCTTTCTAAAGCTAGAGTAGGACTTGGTCTGAATGTTTACACAAAGTGAAATGAAAGACTAACAACTTAGCATCTTCCCATAGTCTGCACAGACCTTGGATCTTGCCATTTGCAGTTGAAGTAGATGTGGTATGTTATTCTTCCACTGCAAACAGGCATGTAGGAACTGGTTATGTCTTGGATTTGCTCTCAGTTTTTGGTCAACACAAGCTGAGCTGATGGGTGGGGTGGAGAATAGAGTAATGTTTTGGTTAATATAGTTCCACTGTAAATGGATCCCTTGCAATGAGCAAGAGGAAAGCAAGGAGAACACTGACTCAAATGATTGAGTATCCTGGAAATGCAATAGATTTCTGGATTTGGCTATCTTTAGTTGCAGCTAAATAAGCAAACAGTCTGAAAAATGTCTAAACAACTGCTGACTAGTTTCCTTGGAAAAATGAACATTCATAGGTGAAAAATCCAATATCTGTCTACTAGGAAGCAATTTCAAGCCAAATAATGTAATTTTTAGCTTCTACTACATCATGACCAAGGTACAGAAACTTCAGCCTGCCTGCCTGCCCAATTACAACTTTTCACAAATTAATGTTTTAGATGACATTACAGACCCATTAAAAGTATTGACAAAATTCTTGTTAACTTCAACAACCCAGGATTTCAGTTGAGATGCTTTGTCTATGAATAAGAACCTATGCTWGCCCAGAATATCTTTAATAGAACATCTCTGTCCACATCTGTTTCATGTGTTTTATATTTTAGCTGAATTTTGGTAACTTTTTAATGCCATCTGCAACCTTTTTTTGTGGGACAGTATGCATTTGTATCTCCCATTCAGTTGTTTCTGTTATCTCAGGGTACTGCARTTCTCATTTCATTCAGTCCTGTGCTCTATCCATTTAACAGTTACCAAACGCACAATATGTTGGATGTTTCATTTTTCTTCTCTTTTAAGGGATAGAAGTAGTTTCTGTGCAATTTAGAGGCATGGTTTAGCTGTTCGTAGTTTCACTTTATTACAGAGTATTTTGTTCTAAAAAGCAAGAGTGTGAACTGAGATTAGATTTAAACTGAGCATTTTCAAACATCATGAGAATTCCTCTATCAAATAAATCTTTCATCTTAATTATCCTTAATAATTTCCACTTTGCAAACGTAAGGTCCGTTAATGCCTTTGGAAGATGAAGATTATGAGAAAGAGACTATATGAGGATAACCATGTCTCATCTTGCAGAATTTTAAACACCTCCTTTTAGATAGTAAATCTAGTGTTAATTAATGGGGGGGGGGGCTATAATATTAGATTACTCAATCTCTCTCTCTCTCTCATGAAACTGCTGGATAGACTGCTCCCTGATGCAGTATTTCTGTGCTATTTTATATATTGGTTCCAATTTATAGCAAAACATATTGCTGAAAAAAGTCATGTAACCTATTTAATAGCCAAGCAAAGAACTACTGTCACAAATGAATTGCTTTTCATTATTTCAGTATGAACTGTATGATTACAACGTAATTTTTGCTTTGAGCACCTCCGAAAATCCCAGCCACCACAGTTTTGGATGCACACGAGTGCTTCAGGCATTTGGGCTGGAGGGAAAATCCCAGTCCTCTAGGAATGTCTGACAACTTCAGTCTGCGTGCATGTGTATGCACAAAGTCTGTGTCTACAAATGCGTAAGTACCCATCAAAATATRCCAACACCTTATTTAATTATGGGAGCTGCACACCAAGTTCAGAACTATATTTTGAGATAAACTCATATTAATTTTCTGTAATACATATTTGAATATCCTATCAACTTTTAAAAACACTTTATCTGAAATTAAGATATCTCTACAAAAAATATAGGCAACAATTCCTTTTAAGGCTGTT
This sequence comes from Apteryx rowi, assembly GCF_003343035.1. Classification (NCBI taxonomy): domain Eukaryota; kingdom Metazoa; phylum Chordata; class Aves; order Apterygiformes; family Apterygidae; genus Apteryx; species Apteryx rowi. Next base: position 2,414,459 of record NW_020449196.1, on the reverse strand, counting down.
GCTACTTCCCCTTGCAAATTGTGTAATCATGCTCTTAAAATGGAACATGCATTAAAACTGGATATAGCATTGCCTTAGTATTTTAGTCTGATCTAATTTTTAACTGGTTTTGCTTTAAAACAGTTATATTTCAGTCTTAGGATTAAACTTTGAAAAGTTAGCCTCTAATTTTTTCTATGATATTAAACCATATAATAGTCTTAAAGATGCATTCTTGTTCCTGTTTTGTCACTTACCAAATTTCAAGGGTCTTATCAGTCAGAACTGAAAAGGGATGTTGAACGGGCATCTAAATCTCAAATTCTGTGCAGAACATTAGGTTAGCATTTTTTAGATGATAAGATATTTTAACACTTTATTATGACTTTTTATATATATGCACAAAACTACTGTATAGATATATATCACATTTATATACAGTTCTGGCTATAAAATATGCAGGAATTTCAGGTTTTGTCAAGCTGCATCTTTTCTGGTGTTTGTGACCCAGTGCAAGTTTTTCTTACATTTCAGTATTATTTTTTAAAAATTAATAATGCACAAACACTTCTACAAGTTTGTTTGTTTTTTTCTCAGCTTATCACCAAGGAAACTATATAGGAACGTAATGATAATATCTGGTTTATATACCAAAAGGATAAAGTGAGCCAACATTGAAACAATAGTAACACAACAGCTGTACTTCCATGTGAGAAAACCATTAAGCATACAATAGTTAACATTTCTTCCAAATTCTTACTACATTTTATAAAAGCAAGTCAGCCACCATGACAAAGTAAGCTTATTTAGAATTAAGATCTTTTTAATTTTAGAGACTAGAAAGGATTGACAACCACCATAAGGACAAGAAAATGAAGCCCCCCTCCTTCCTCTCTTAGTGCTTCTTGTGGTTGATAKGGAATTAAGATTTTGTTTCAAAACAATCTTGAGGTCCTGTTTTTTAAGTTTTATGTGACTGGCCTTTTTAGAAAGTTCRTTTTAAACCTAATATTTATTAGCAGTAAGTATTTTGAATCTGCTTCTATTGACTAAAATTGCACAGAATCAGTCAGGCCTAAAACAAGCTAAATAGATCCATATTTTGTGAAAAACAAACAAGAAAAATACAGTTTTTTACACCTGGTAATGCAGATTAATATTTTGATCTCATAAAATTCTGTAACAAACTATGACAAAAATAGTGTTATCTTTATATTATTTTTATAAAGGAGTATTACAAGTCATACGGCACTTCTGCATCCTTGAATTACAGAATCACAGAATGGTTGAGTTGGGAAGGGGCCYCTGGAGAGCGTCTCGTCCAACAGCCCTGCTGAAAGCAGGGTCAGCTAGAGCAGGCTGCTCAGGCCTGTGTCCTGTTGGGTTTTGAATATCTCCAAGGATGGAGACTTCACCACCTCTCTAGGTAACTGGTGCCAGCGTTTGACCACTCTCACAAGACCTTCATTTTCACAGTCTGTCTGTAGCGCAGTCACTACTGAGCAGTAGCAACAACAGGAGTGTAGCGAACAGCTATTTGTCTCAGAGCACAATATAAAAGCAAGGGTAAATTGTGGTGGAGGACACAAGGAGAAACCATATGCYACAGAAAAATATGATGTAAACTAATAGCCACACAGTTGGAGGAAAAGATCTTTAGAAATCTTAAACTTAAAAGAAAAACCTCTCATTTTGCTTTGCTACCCACTAGAACTCCATCTATGGGGTTATAATTAGCTGGAGGAAATGTATACGCATTTACCAGTCTCCCTTGATGAACATTTCGTTATTCAGGAAAGATAATGGGATTTCTACTGAGTTAGAATAAATCCACACTGCTAAATAATCTAGAGTAGGGATATCCAAGATAATTCATGAAATAGAAACAGCCTTGTCAAGTAACTTTGTGGCATCTAGCTAGAGCATCCTTTGAATACCGACACCACACATTTTGCAGTTGGGTATCTCTATACTACACTACAGCACATAGTTCAGTTGAACTCCATTGCACAAAGTATCAGGTTTAGAACGTTTTATATCATAATCTAGCTTACAATGACAGATTCCAGTGATGGGTTTGTAATAGACCTAATACATTTTTCCCTAGGAAATAAAAGCCATAAGCTATAGCACATTTGATAATGCAGTTTTCAGTCCATTCTGCAGTAGTAAATAATAGTCAAAAGATGATCCCAACTGCTTAATAGGTACTCTCATTCAAACTAAATACAAACTAAATAACAAATGATATAGGCAGGAAAAAAAGAAATGCAGTCCTACCTTATTTCTCCGAAAAGGGGTGAAACCAAAAAAGCCCAATATCAGCTGCCCATTACAATTGCTATGGCACCCGTCCCCCTGCAAATGAAGATTAATGTTATACCAAACACCGGTCAGATAGCTGGTAGCAATACTTATTTGTATTAAAAAAAAACAAAANAGACCAAGAGCCATACACATACACAAACAGCTGGTGAAATGTCTGGTTATAGAATAAGTTAATTTTGCCCAAAACAACTGAGAGAGAACTCAGTAACAGGGGAAGATAAACATCTTTTTAATCTAATGGGGAAAGCCATAACAAGAACCAATTTCAAACAAGACATTAAGCAAATATTTTAATAGTGAGAGTGATTAGCTACTTCGACTATTGAAAGGAATAGATTTTACATCTCTTGATTTCTTCAAAGTGAATTTGAAAATCTTACAGGAAAAATATTTTACTCAGCTACTGGGTTCAATACGAGATTGACTGGATGAAATATAATGGCCTACCACAAAGTCTGGAGGTGACTTAATGCTCCTTTTCTGGACTTCTGTGAGTTAAAGGGCTCTTTTTAAATTCRGACTTTCTGAATTCAGGCACCTAAGGAAATTATTCCCATGTTAGTATTACAACAAATCATTCTCTCTTTAGATATCTGAATACTATTAGGCTGAGTTTACACAAATAGAAAAGATGCCTCAAGTTCAATTGCCTTAAAATGTTAGTAATTCCCCTGACATACCAACAGAGCCACAATTAAGTTCAGTGTAAATCTGAACATAACTTCGGTGTATCCTCCCATAGGCAGTTTAAGTTTATTTTCCATTTTCTTTAAAATAAACTATTAAGTACTCTCTGCTTGGAAGACATTTAAGAAAAGAGAGGTATTTTTGGCTCCTAATGAGTGGCCCAATGAAATGGAATCGACCCCCAAAGATGGGATCATGATTATTGTCACGTGGCAATTACTGCTGCGTTAGCTGGGCGAGGAGGGAGCTACGGTTTGCGTTACCCGCCTAGATTCCTCAGTTTTACTTCCACCATCCATCACAGGAGAAGCCACTGGAAAATGGAGTACAAATCATTCACGGCTTTACACCAGGAAGCTGAGCTGGTTCTGTGCTCTCTCATTTCTAGAAGTGGATGCCTTTGTTTTGCACCCTAACGGCTGCTCATATGCATAAATCGCCCCCTTTTTTTCTGTTTCTGAATCACAGTGTCCAGCCAATACAAAAAAGATTAGGAGGCATGAAAACTGCACACATTTCCACCACAGAACAATAACAAGATCTATACTTTGATTTCCTGGGAAATAAAAATTGTAGCTATACTTCCTGTCAGCCCATTCCTTTGAACATGTTCTCTTCATAATTTGGATTTTGAATCTCGTTTAAATGGCAGTTAAAAATTGTATGTGGCAGTACACAATGAAATTTAGCTTGACAGCTTGGACATCAAAACTAAAAATAAATGACTTCACATCCAAATAATAAGTAATAACAATGTTAGCCTGCATAAGAATAGCAGGACTGGATTCAAATACAATATTAATTTTGGGGATATGAGTGACTAGGGAGAGACAGAGGCAAAGAAACAAATCCTTCATATAGCAATAGTCTCTTCTTATCCCCCAGGCAACTGGCTGCCTTTCACCTCGGCGGCAGAGCAATTATGTGGCATAATGACTGCAGTGCAAATAAGCAGAGAGATTTTATTAAACCAAATGAGCAAATCATCTGCGTATTATTGCGATTTGATTGACAGTGACAAGTGTCGAGCAGACACGGATGTGAATATGATAAAGAAGCTTGCAGGAAAGCTCTTGATAATGTTACTCTTGATAAAGTTGCTCRGCAAACCTCTCTAAGTAAATAAAGGGGAAAGAATATGATGCATATTAATTCACATAGTTTGCAACCTGCCACAGGACTAGAGGAAAAGTTGCAATAGGTTCAGCACATGGCATTTCATATGAATTCTAAAATTGCATTTATGAGTCTCATAGACTTTACAATAATATATTAATATTAAAAGTAAAGGTCATTCCACATAACAGTTAAGCTGCCTGAGCTTCAACCTTTATATCAATAACAGACTCAGGCTGGGGGCAAGAGGAGGAAGAAAACAAGCGCCAATGATCTGAATAATGTAAAACGTTACTGTGAGAGATCGCTGCCTTTTGCTGGGCTGTCCATTTACACACGTGTACTTTCAGTGGACAATTACATTTTTGACAGGGCTGCCATCAGAATGATTAAATCGATACCTTTCATACAGTTGTATATGGGGAGGTGATTAATTGCCACGGGCCTCGAGGCTCTGCCATAATCCGCTGTTACATTAATGACCCCTTCTGACATCAGGGTGGCACAGACGCCAAAGTTGTGCCTCGGCGCAGGCAGCACGAAACTCCCGGTAATTCCTCGTGTCACAAGGAATGAATTAACCGCGGCGAGTGGGTGGCTTTGACAGCAATGCCCACCTAAGGAAGGCACCAGGAATAAAATCACCTGTGCTGTAACRGCACTAACGTCAGGAATGAATTTGGTCTTACAAGTTTAAGCTGTTTTACTGATGAACCATATGAGAATTAACTCTCTTTCCTCCCCTCCTTCAAATWTCTGGGKKKTTTTTTTGTTTTTTGTTTTTTTAATTTGAATGTGAACAAGCAACAGCGTTATGCCACACTTTGGTTAACATTCTTCTGCCACCAAGTACCATCAAGTTGAAGATTTTCACCCTTTGAAAAAGACTTCTATTTGAGAGGAAATGTTCTTGTCATATAAAGTACGCTGTAAAATGTGGAAAGCATTTTGGATTTATGTTTTAATACCGATTTGAATATCTGTTTGGACACATTTCAAAGAGACCAATTTTGCAAGGTTCTGCATWCTCTGAGCTGATTCCTACAAAGCGTGTGCTTAACTTTAACCATGCAAGTAAACTTCAGCAGAGGCATTCAAGAGCTGACAGGCTCAGAATAATTGAGGCTTGATAAAAAACACCTAATCCCTCTGTAACTTACTTACATGAAAGACATGTCAAGGATATATTTTTCACAAGGCGAACCCTCCAAACTCTGATGAACAGCCCATGGGGAATGAATAAAAAAATACAATAGAGCAATAAATACATAGTACAAAATCCATTCGTTACAACAGCTGTAACACTGTACTTACACAAATATTTAAATGTATCATTTAAACTCTTGAGAAGACATTAGTTCTACAAAAGAGGAACTAGAGTATTTAGTAAAATAAGTTACTGTACTCAGCTAGTCCAGTTGTTGGAAATTCATTAGTAGTTCTGTTGATAATATGAAAAGCAGAATGAACTTCATACAGATGCAGGTTTTCCAGTTTTAATACAGAAAAATGTTGCAAAAATATAAACAACACTATCTACACACCAGGAAAAACTGCCAGAATAAGAATTTCCTATGCAAATGGTCCTTTATGTTGTTTTTATATTTTGAATATCATATTTTTTCTTATCTAAACAGGTTTAAGAAATAGTACAACGTACAAAATTTTAGAATGCCTAATATTCTGCAAAGCATATCCAAGCCAATATACTCTGGTCATTACATATAAAAGTAAATACTCTGGTCACMAGATTCTGATCATCTTAAAAACCTATTTACTGATATTCAGCATTTTTAACCACAAACAGTTAATCAGACTTCTGTAACAATATGCCAATTAAAATCCAAACTAATCCTTAAAAACTTCATTTTCCTCCAGAAAGGAATCTGAAATTTTACAAATAAATTCATTTTTAGGTTTTAAGATTTAACTATAGAGTAAACTATTCTAATGTTTAAAGTACGTATTGATGAATTAAAACCATTTTATGATTTTTTTTTAACATCCTGGTGAGTCTTCTGGTGTATACTATAATCATGTTACTGTACAAAAATACAGCATATTATCCTCTAAAATGTGAACTTTTTAAAGAGACAATTTGGAACCTATAGCCATTAGAAACAAATATATTAATCACATTTTTAAAGTTAATTGACACAATGATGTTTTCTGAGACTCCAGAAAATAGATTTCAGAAAATAGAGTTAATCACAATGTAGGGGGGATATTAGGCTGGAGTACTAGAAACTTTCAAGACTTTGCCAACCATTGAAAAAAGAAGAAATAAAAATTCAAACCTTTTGTATTAAAATTGTTATCATSTCTGTCACATTTAAAACAGAAATGAAAATAAATTATTCCTCTTAAAAGAGCTGAATTTGCTAAGAGTGGTGAAGCACTACCTTCCACTTTCAGTGTGTGGCTAGAACTCCAGATATCCCTCCCTGACTTCCAGGGACCCTTAACAGTGCCAACAGAACGGTATGYGTTCGCACCTTCAGTGCAAGTTCCAAGCAGTGCACACACACAAAGATGTTATTTTCCCCCAAATTTAAGAATTTGTTAAAACAAGATTTTAAGAATTTYTTCTAATTTAGAACATTTTAACACACATTTTAATATTTATGGCAAAAGAAAATTTGATAATGGTCTGGTCCTGGAGAAGAAAWATTTCCAGAGGTAAAATATGAAATAGAAAGCATTTTATATTTATTTTCTAAAATAATACTTTTAGATTTTTTTCAGAGATCTTTTAAGAGCTATAACCAGAGTCATGATGTTTCTCTACAATAATGCTTCAAGCCACAATTGCAACCTAAAAAATATTTAAACARTCATGCCAAGATTAATTAAGTTTTTAATAAATGTCAAATAACAAGCATCTTTGGATGCTCCAGTTTTTAACCTTAGTTCTGAAAAATTAAACTGATTTGCTCAAGAAACAATAATAATTAAGGACTTTTACTGTAAGAAAACACTAATGTCAATGTTGATTTTCACACTGGGTATTCCCACCTTTGCTCAGTGGAGCACTGGGCAAACCAAATTTTGTTGGTTTTTAAATCCAGGTATTAAATACCTGTTCAGCTGAATAGGTTGCATCCTCATTTACTTGTGTTTTTCAAAAATTCTGAAAAAAGTGTAGTGAAAAGAGGTACTCAGTTGTCTTTAGGCAGAACTATATGTGGAAATGTACGTGGTCACTGGGGCTGATGCAGTTTCTCTAGTAGTTTCAGTAACAGTAGTACAGCATGTAAGTTTCACCTGTAGGTGGAAGAACTTTCTACCAGAAGGAAAGCTTTAGGTAGCAAAGTTATATTTCAATGGACCTGTTTCTTACCATGAAGGCCGAGGCTGCTCTAACTCACAATTTGAAGACCAATGTTGGTCACAAGATGATAGAAATGTAAATATATTTCAAAGCATTTTTTCATATACTATCCAAACTTAGGATCACATGCTATCAAGTCATAGCCTGCAGTACATAAGCATATATGTCAGTCTTTGTCATTTTACTCTATGCATTGTAAGAACTAACTGTGATGCATCAATAATAATTTGACACATTAAAAATTAYATATAACCTTTCAAACAAAATGGATCCAATGCTCTTCAGAAATAATGAGAAATTACACATATGGGGGTACTGGTATGAATCCTCCTTTGGGAAAGAACATAGCATTTGTTGAACTAGGCAACATTTTAGGATAAAAAAAAAGTCAATTAAAATTATAGGACATTTTAGCCAAGAAAATTTCACCTCTGTTGTGAACTTTAGTTCTCCCTCAGCTCCAGATAGTCCCATAGGATTTCTAATTATAAGAAGTCATGATTAGTTTCTGCTTCACGTGAAAAACAGAAAATCTAAAAGCAAAGCGCTAGGTCGGTGATTCACTGCTAGCTCAGAGGGTAAACCGATACCTCCTTGGAGGTATYCCATTCATAACTGATCTGCTCTGACCCTGTTCGCTTAGGAGCCCTGACAAAATCACTGCCCGAGGTAAGGTGGTATGGCTGGAGGCCATAAGGAAATGTGTGAACAGTACAGGCATTCCAGCTAGGCTACAAAATCCTGAATGAACTCCGTAAGAAAGAGTACCTTCCTGGAACAGCTAATGCAGAGGTCACAGTCAATTTGTAAACTTAATCAAATTGGAATAAATCCCACACAACAGAGAGCAGTTTGTAAAAACTAAAGGCAGATTTTGTTTTAACCCTTTCATTCTTTCCATTTAAATACATCTTAGATGTAGAAGACATCAAAAAAAAAAAGAAAAGAAAAAGAAAATCAAATACATTAGCTGCTCTGCTAGAATCTATCAACTATTTTGGTACATCCTCTGATACTGACACTAATAAGCTTTAATAGAGATTAAAGGATTTTTTTGTTTTAGAGAAGAAAACAGGGTTATTACACAGAACTTCTGAGAAAGTAGGAAAGCTAAGAACTCATACTGCACAGAATACAGAAGACAACAAAATAAAATTAACAAGCATTTGGGGAAAAACTAGGGAAACAGAGAGAGGAAAATGTGACACAAAATGACACAAAAAAAATACATAGAGTCATAGGATGGACATTCATAATCGATATTCTATCTCCAACAAAAAGGGAGAATGTTCTGAGAGAGGAGAAGCCAAAACAGGTAAAGTGGTTGTGTCTAAATCTCACCACAGTGTCCAGATCGGAACATGGCAGTGTCCCTGCTGTGTCTCTCTGTCCTCATCCCCCACTCGCCTCCCTAAGTTATCTAGATTACCGATGACTTCTCAGATATGCTTATGCTATTTATTTATTAGATAATTTCATGTCAATGTATTAAACTTGTGTTCCATACCAAAACCCTAACTGCTATCAACAATATCTCAGAAGGACTGCAGTAGGAGGCTGACAATAACAGCAGAAGGGGATTTATTTTCTTCTTTTAAATCGAACACTCAGATGGAGAAAAACATGTCTCCAAACCAATGAACATGCAATTCTACTAAAACCAGCATATGCTTAGCCACTGGATGCATTTCTGTTGCTTACGGTGGCACCAGAAGTTACATATTATATTTTTCATTCTCTCCAGCGGTAATTTCTTGGTCATTTACCTCCTCAGTAATAATGTTTAGCTGAGTAAAACAATGCTTTAGGCTTTAAGTCTTAAAGGTTCTTCCCCCTTTGCCCCCCTCAGTAGGATGACTGATTTTAGCCCTTTAGAAAAATAAGCTTACTTATGAGACATTAGTGGCATTATTGCCTCCTTTAATATTCGTGACAGTCTCCAGCAAATGTATCACAAGTTGGCATTTATTAGTGCTAGGCACAAGTAAGGGGCATGTTATTTGATTTGAATAACAGCTTGGAGCTACAGTTTGAGTCCAGAAATATATTAGTCAGAAACAATCTCATTTAATAACACAGAAACTAATAAAAGAAAAGTATTCCAACTGATTCAAAATTGAATTTATGAATATTGCTTAGCAGGATTAATGATCAAAAACCAAACCTGTTTGTCATGTAATAACAGACTTTTCTATTTAAATGCAAAACTAGAAGTCAATGAGTCCAATGGATTGTATATTGCTTTGAAGAAAACCAGTTCATTTTACACATATGCTTTGAAATTGGCAATAAACTTTAATTACAGGGTCAGATAATCAAATTATAATCAAATAGCCTCACATAAAATCTGTGTTTGAAATTAATGAGATACAATTCTACCAGTCGGTAATATTGTACCTCTGAAACTTACTAAAAGACATTTCATTTTCATTTAAAAGTCACCTTAAGGACTTACCCCTCAATTTCTTCTGCATAGCTCAATTTTATTTGGAATGTCTCATTTTTAGACCACACAGTTCTAAAGATTTTTGCATATGGAAAAATCATTTGTTATTCCATAGGTTTTTTTGTTGATAATAAGAATTTTAATATAATGATATTAGAAATCTTTCAAGTATATGCATATTTATAACTTATACTGTTAGAGAAAACTGCACTTCAAATAATAAAGCTGCATAGTTGTTCAAGTGCATACACTTATTAAAATTTTCATTTAAGATGAAATTCTGGATGACTGATCTCAACTTGTAAGTGCAAACATATATGTTAATGTACACTACTGCATAATCTATTTCTTTTCTGGGATATACAGCCATGATAATTTCTCCCTAAATGTCCTACCTTATTTGGAAGAAGAAATAAATCTTATATTCAAGACAAAAGATAGAAAGAATAAAACCAAACCCTGCTCTGTCTTTCTTAAAGATTTGCTATGTGGCCTCAGGCAAGGCACATTTATTTTACAGCTAAGCTTTCTCAAGTCTAAAATGGCAGTTACAGCTTCATACAACTTCATTGGATTTATCACAGGACCTTATTAATTGTACTAATTATCAAACTGAAGATGCAACATTTCATGATAGAAAATGTCAAACTCTAAAGTACATTTTTAAATGTGCAACCATAAAAGTGCAGAAAATGCCAAATACTTGATAAACAAACATTCTAGTCACTAGCAATATAAGTGCTTGGTAGCACTCAAACTAATTTTAGAAAACCTATCCCCAAATTAAAAAACCTCGTACCAGAAAGTACAGTTGTAAAATTTTACTACTAAGCAAAATATCTGGAAGGAAGTGGGGTTTTTTTAATCAAGCTAAGTTATTCCATGGTAAAAAACAGTAACAGTTTAAAATAACTGTATAACACAACTAATCATCTACTTGGATAAACTGCAGCAAGGAAAACTAGATCTGTTGCACAAGAAAATCAGCACTCGGTAAACTTGGATGTGAATTTACAAAACGGTAGCTACTTATCACACCTCAGTTTGGCCCTATTAGGGCACTATAGTATCCCTAACCTCCTCGATAGTCCATGGAGGGGATCCTCCAGATCTCAGGTGGACTGTTTTGGGCCTAGCTCCCTATGTGAATACTTGTACTACGTGCTAAACATGAAGTAGCTTCCTTATTCTCTTGTGTAACTCATCACATGCTCACTGCACTTGAGACTTTCTAGATGGAGCCCTCCTGCAGAGATGTACCATACTGCGTATCTCAGTGGAGACCCTGCTGAGCAGCAATAGCTTCTCATACAGACAAACAGTAAACAGGGCCAATTAACGTGCAACTTTTCCAATATCCTAGTAGGTATACCAGGCTCACAGAGGGGAGACTACAAGGAAAATAATTCCAGAGTAACTACTTAAAGATGCAGACATGTGCAGGAGATTCCCTGGAGTCAGCTAGTGCGTGAATGTGTGCTTCACAACTGCTCCTTGGTAACTGTCCATATTATTTCTGTAAACCCATGATAAATGCATGGTAAACGATGGAAATGCATGCAAGGTCCATTAGGACGGAGGGTGAAGAGCTAGGCAGCACTTCATGGCATTAGCCAACAACCGGAACGCACATGTTTGTAAGGAACACGCACCTCCGAGCAGGCACCTTGCTAACACTGCACTCCCCAGCTGCAGACCCGCACCCACCTCTCTTGCAGTCCATGACCCCACACCGGACAGCCCTCAGCAGTCGAGTGCAGTCGCCCTTTTGTGTCTCGCACATGGAGTTCAAAGCAGAAGGACAGCAGTGGTGCTCTCCAATAACATGAGCTGCAAAGGAAGCTGATTAACGGATCTGCAGGTGTGGGATAACTTATATGTCTTTCAGTAGGCAGTAAGTTACTTCCATTCACCAAGGGGTAAGACCATTCACACAGCTTCTGAGCATAGAACAGCATCTAATCACACATCCATGCCCTAAAACAACTCTCTTCGATATTGGCCTTTTTTCTGAGAATACAAATGAACCTTTAGAAAGTTAAAGGAAAATCACAACAACTGTCATTGATTCTTCAGTGCAAGAAGCGACAAAAGTTTGAGCATTCTAATTATAATGGAGATTATAAAAGATAATTTTCACTAGTAAAACTTCTCAAAATTATTAATATTCCTGATTATTAAAGGTCATACACTAAAATATTCAGGACTGAAATAGGTTAGGAGACTTTGTTGTTCATAGTTCAGCCTTCTTGCCTGTCCCAGATTATGCTCGAGAACACGCATCGCATTTGGAATCACCTTGTAAATTCCTAAGCCACAGGAATTCCCTAACCTCATTTGGGAAATTAATCTGTAACTTCATACATCTCACTGTTAGAAAGTTTTTCTTGATGTTCAGTCAAACACTGTCTTTCATGAGTGCGATCTACTTTCTCCCAGTCTTATCACTTTAGAGCAGCCTAAACAAACTTCATCTCGGTTGTTTACACTGTTCAAATATTAACTCCCACACAGCTATCATTTAGGCAGGTTATGCTGGCTAATACATTAAAGTCAATCACAAAACAAAAAACTATGTATTGTTAAAAGCAGAACTTTCTTCTGTTTGCTGCAAAGCAAAGTTGAAAATTTTCATGTTTTACATGGAATCTCTGCCTGCCAGAGATACAAATGTCTCATGGTTTCAGACATAAGAAGCTCCCATTTTCCTCCTTTTTTCTGTACATATATTTTGCCAGAAAAGAGAAATTACAGTTAAACTTTGGTTTCTAATAGTCTTGCGTTTGACTGAAAAAGTGATGAGCACACATGCATGCTAGAATTTGGTTTCCACTACAGTATCAGTATAAATTCAAAGAAATAACAAGCCCAAGCACGCAACTGCTTTAATTCTGAGTGTATTTTTTACATCATGATTCTTTTTTCCCTCTCCTAGAATATTTTAAAGCTATATACATACACACACACACACACACATATTTCCCCCTCTATTGGTTTCTCTGTGTTTTATTTTCTTGCAGAGGACAGAAGCCAATCGGGGCRAACGCGATTTATCTAGTAAGCAGCTAGAAAGCTGCAAGCAGCTTTAACTGAACTTGACATGTGAGCACTTTAAGGCAGCAGGTCATGGGAACAGATGAAAGAGGAGAAAAGAGTCGATGACTGACCTTGCTTGTGACAGACATTTATACACCCATTTGTACAGCAGCAATTCAGTAGACACTACAGAGGAACATGGAGTGAAGGTCCAATCATCAAACAGCTTAAATGCCAAGGCCTTAAGCAGTCTCTTCGGAGGGACACTTTGCACTCTACTGGTGACAAGGCAGACCGATTTGAATCACATTGGTTAAAGCATGAATTTTGATCGTGATTTAAATCAGCAAGGTATCTTGAGAAATAGAAGTTTTCTTACTTTTTCAAGTCCACACCGATTTCCTAGTTTTCGGTGATCACTGAAATAATTTGGTAGCATAATTTAGCATGAGAATCAGGGTTACCACACACAGAAGAGTGACAACAGTTTAGGACATACAGAATTTTCTTACAGAATTAGGACATACAAAACTAAAGCTGGAGGAGAAAAGAATTGCCAAGACCTCATCTATATCCTGGTGATCAGGTGAAATTGCAGCTCTTTTCAGTGACTGACACGCAGTGTAAGAAGAGCCTGGAGGTTACTGGCAACCCACTGTTTGCTAGTTGAAGCATGCAGACATGTTGATTTTGTACAAAATCTCTTTAGCTTCAAAGTTTTGGTTTTTTTCACCACCCTCCTCACTCTTTCACAAAACAAACATATGTTTTGGCGAGGAATCTGAATTCCTTCTCTATGAATGCAACACCAAGCTGTTACTGTTGGATGTACTGTTCCCCAGTTTTTGACATAAGTTTTGAAAAGAAAGAAACCCAACGGCCAGAAGTTTAGTAACATTAGGTTTGTTTCCATTTGAAAAGAAACAGATGTTGAAATCAGGTGTTTGTTTCCTTTAATCCCGTATATTTATAAAGAATGTACAAACTTTTTGAACAAGCAGACAGAAGTAGTTTCTTTGCTCCTTTCTTCAAAACCTTTGTTAGTCAGCACACCATACAATAGTTATAGTGAGGCTATTTTACTGAAAATCCTGTTATCATGTATTGTCTATGAACAACTCTGGATAAAGTCTTTGGACCCAATGTACCCTGTTCATCACCTCTTATGTGTATATCAGTATTTTATTGGGTTCCTCAAAGGAGTCCTGTTTTTCTTTCTCCTGGGATTGTAAAATCATGTTTGGGGAAGTTATAAAAAGGAGACCTAAAATATCCTTACCTCCTAGAATGTTTTATTTTTCCAGAAATAAATATGAATATTTTTGTCTACAGGATTTCCACATCATCCAAATTCTTTTTTTTTTAATCATTTTGGGGAACTTCATACATGAGAATTAGTGTTGTTCTTAGTTCACTGCCAAGCACTGAATAAAATCCTTGAGGGTATTCACAAAGGCTACACTCAACCTAGTGAGTCTAATCTCTCTTGATTCCTTCTCCCTCRAGGGAGAGAAGTGAGTGCACCCAAAATGTGCTCCGTGAATGCTAGGTTAAATTTCTGACATAAGTCACTTTGTAAAGGAACTCTTCTTTCTCTACAGAATAGAAAGACAAGCTGCATTAGTTTAACTACTTTTGTGAATACTTCTTCATTTGTATTCCCACTGCTCTGTAAATCATCAGTAGGTACCGGGCTGTGCTGAGTTTCCAGATTCTAATGAAACTTTTCTATAATTTTCACCTGATTTGGGTGCGTACGATTATTGTGATCTCTAGAACTTGACAAATTTAAAATTTAAAAGCAATTTACATCTTCTACCTCAGTCCAAGTGCAATCAGCTTCTCCATTTAGTCAACCTCTTGGTTTCTTACAGGCTGTTTTGTGAAATTGTCCATAGCTGCTAGATTGCCAGAACCTGTCTCAGGCCCAAATATGATGTGCAAAATGCCAAGGCTGCTGCAGTCTAGTAGTTTAAAAATCATGATGTTACCTTCATTTTCTCAAAAAATTAGGTACAACTTGATGTTACATGTACCCATCATCGAGAGATCCATAGAAGAGGCCCAGCCAGGATAATTACAATGAGCCCACACTTAGAGGGGCCATTGTGAATAAAAAGTTTTTACTGCGATAACTCAAAAAGATACTACYCTATAAAGTAAGCAGTTTATCAGCTGCTTGTTCCCATATAGCACAGATTTCAAGAATCTGCCTTCAGTTTCAGCAACTCAGGGGACGAGAAGAAATAGAAAAGGCTATTTTTTTCCAAGTTCACTCATTCCTTTAAGCAATCAATTCCCTGCTGTCCTGTTTATGGAAATATTTGCAACTAGCAATCAAAATGCCATATGAATGCAACATTAGCATTATCATGCTTGTGTTCAAAGTCTGTGGCACAGTGTGGTAGATCTGTAATTGCCTGGCAAGTTTCCTTCAGAATTCCTGAATCTATAGAATCATTGAATGACATGCGTGGTCTATCCTGATCATAAATTCCCAACTAAGAAAATATTCTTTAACCATAGCCATGACTTACTTTTGCAATAATTTGTCTTTGGAGAACTTCTTGTCCCCCACCCCCACCCCCCCCCCCCATCCTCCCCCTGACCTCCCACCCTGGTAATAAGCTAGCAATATCTCAAACCCTTTGTGTTCCTGTGTCAACACTAGCCCCAAACTATAAGTGTTAGCAGCTGTGCACAATATGAAAGGGTTTTTGAAACACAGGGAGACTAAAACAGGAGCAATCACAAGAGCCTCTTTGACTCTCAAAATGCTAAATCACACGCTGCTGATCACTGAAATGGTTTCCTTTCCTTACCCAACTTATGTAGTGGTTTTGCTGTTTTGGCCAACCTACAAATGAACCTTTTGTAATAGGAGGCCTAAAAACTCTGAACATATGTGAGCATCCAAAGAGTCTACAAGTTTGGGACAGCCTCAACTTTCTTTTTGTTGTGAAAATTTTCCCCTCACTGATTGTATATCCAAAATAATTTACTTGTTTTTAAAACTATTCATATTTCTTTGGATTAAATTTCAGATTAATACTGTAATGTTACTATATTTATAAATGTATTCTTGCTCATCAAGATTCTGCATGCATCAAAATACAGTACCGGTAGGCTGAAAAAGACAGAGTGCAATACTGTTCTGTAAGCCTATAAAACATGGTGACACTCATGCCGACAGAAGCCAAAAAGCCATCACTTAAAATTATCACAGACCTTGTCCGTCTCTATAAGCAGGCTCTTTCCTGTCTTCCACATTTTCTTCTATTTGCCAAAGTCTTTTTTTACAGTCCACTCTGGAAAAATAGCACAAACTTGTCACAGCATTAAGGATATCATCTACTCATGTCAAAAAAAGCCGTCAAAATTATTTTACTGAATTTTTTATAGTTCACCAAATACCTAGCACTCTAATCTTTTCTTCAGTTGAGCTGTAGGCCAGGCCAGAGGGGTGGCTGCATGCTTTTTATGCCTCCCTGATTCATTTGCTCTAAGGATTATAAAGAACTTCCCCTTCCCCCTACTGGTAATAGGTGAGATAACTGCATTAGCAACTGTTTCTCCCATATTCTCAATATTGTGTTAGATCAGCGATTGGACTTGTTGACTTGGAACACTACTCTTAGTTCTTAACCAGAGAGTTTCTTAGATAATTTTGCTGTTCTTCATTTAAGTGGGGAGCCATTCATTGAAACTAGTCCAGAGATACCTTTTTTGGGCTCACGTTCAGCTCCCTTTTCTTTACAATATTTTCCTAGAGCAGCACCTGCTAGAGCTGCTTCTTCACATTTTGCAACTGCTGTTTCCTTCCTTAATTCTTCCTACTTGTCACAAACATTCAGGGAACAAACGCAGATCCATTCCAGTTCCAGATCCACAAGAACATTAGCAAATAATAGTTTCGACATACACACAGGCTACCTGAGGGTACCCTCGCCTGCTCCATAGTAATCATCTGTATGCATTCTSTTACTGTACACTACCTTCCTGTAAATACAAAGTACCTCACTCTTGAGGTATTGAGAAGTAAGCACCTTAAATTTAGCCTCAGGAGGTAGCTACATGGAGGACTGCTGTGACATGCAAACAAAATGCAGAGAAAGCATTCATTCACTTTGTGTGAGCTTCATTCCAGAAGAAAGTTTCCAGAGTCTGAATCTGTAGGATTTTTTTTGTGCTGTTCATTAAAAAGTTATCAGCTATTACAAAAAATCCCAAATAACTATTTATTTATCCATTATTTCAATTACTCAGGCTTCCTTTTCTGATTAGAAAGTCCAGTGCTTAAACCTAGTTACCAGAGAGTTGTCACATTCTTTAATAATCCTCTCCACTTCAGATCGATGCTTCTGTTCAGATTCTTATAACTTTTTAACATTTTTGCTTATGTTCAAGCAAATGCCTACTATTCTATGCACTTCTTGGCTACTAGTGTGCAGTCAGTAGCCAAACTCTCATTAGTATTGATTAACTATTCATATTCCAAAACTGTGGGACTGATCTCTGTACCTCCAAGCTTTGTCCTCTCAACTTCACGTGTCTGCTTGCTGAACTTAAGTGCGAGACCTTCAGTAAACCATGCCAATGCTTTGTCTTGCCCCACCTGTAGTCCTCCTTTTTATTTTCATTTTTCATATTTAACTATTTCCCTATTTTTTGCATTACTGCCAACTTTTCCTTGTTTCATAAGCAAAGAAGATCTTGTCTTTTTTGTTTTTTGTTTTTTTAACTTAAGATTAATTATTCAATAGGTTAGAATCCATTTTTCATCAGACAGTAGTAGATGAATAAACCTACCCGCACTTAAGTATTGCTTAGCATCATTATCCTCACAAGTGGCCGTTTTCTCTTCTGGTTGACTGTTCCAAAGAAATGCAAGATCTAAGTTAAATTCCAATTCATATTTGGATGACAAATACATGCCATTTGAAATAGCACTATTTCAGTTATTAAGTAATGTAACCATTTACTACCTTTATTTTAAATCAAGGCTGTGGGTTACATCCAATCTATTTAAACTCAAGGTCAGTGCTTGCATAAAAATAAAAAGGATGCAAGATGCCCATTAATACATTTAGAACAGTGGAACTTGATAAATGGGTGAGTGAGATTTTATGTTAAGATTCCCCATGATAGTATTAGCCTGCTAATAAAACTGTACTTTAAATTTAAAGCAACCAGACCAGCATATAAAGAAATGGTGAATACAACTTTATTAGCTGCTTTTCTGGAAATAATTAGAGACCAGCTACTTTAACTGTGGCTGCAAATCAACTTGAAAAACTCTGAACCAAATAAAGGGAGAGAGTGTGTTAATGTTAAACATGGTAAATCAGTGAAGCCCCAAAAACAGAGAGATCTGCCATCAACGTTAAGATTTTTCCCCTCTTGACTGTAGATGGAGCCATAACATAAGTAAATACTCTCTTGGCAATAAAGTTTGGAATTTAGTGGAATATACATAGAGGCTTTTCAGCATTTTTACATTATTGAGGTTTTAATTTTCAGTACAAACAATGTGCGAAGCTCACTGTTTTCCTATTTTCTCAATATGCTCAACAGATTCAGTTCTCCTCAAAAATCSAGGAAGAAAGAAAAACAGTTGTTCAACTTGTATTCTGTCCTGCAATTATCACCTAATCTAACCTTCTTCTCTAACAATTTCTCTGCTTAAGGGCACCTCTAGGGCTGTCAGTCCAGCTGAATTCATTTAGAAAATTAAATCCAAACCTGACTATTCCTATTCATCTCTTACACCCATTATTCCTTTCACAATTTTATGCTACTATACCAAAAAGTAAGGCAACAACATATTTTGTGGATTTTACTGTATTATATATAAAACATACTGCTGAAATATGGATTTTACGAATCCTAGTGAGGAAGGAGAAATTTTAGCACCATCTGACTGAAAGATGTTAGATAAAAGAGGAACTATTTATAGTAGTAAAATATGTCTGCAGTTATCACTGTGGCTAACAATACAAGGTTCGTAAGTAAAATTAATCCTTTCCTTCCTATACCTCGCTTGTTCAAAAAACAAAGTACTTCTTGGTTCCCTGCAGCAAAATAAACAAAAACCTCCAACAAAACAAATGAGCACAAACATCTAAACAATACGTTCTTTCATGCTTCTCAATATATTTTGTCTACTTCATCCTCTAAGAAGGAGCTGGTATCAGTAAAGTTCTGTGAGTCAAATTATATATGCAGGAACTTTATCCATGGTAAGGGATTGATATTTGGAATCAGGGTCTGAACATGGAGAGCTGTAACAACCAGAAACACTTTTAAAATTATTATTATTATTATTTATACAGTTAAGGAAAACTCTAACTTTCTGTCATGGCTGGCAAACCTGCCTGGTTTTAGAAGTTGCAAACCAAAAAGTCACTCTGGCCAAAAGACACTCTTGAAGGAGCCAGAGAGATAAAAGGGCAGGAGCAGCACGGCTTACAGGCAGAAACCAGAGACAGGGACCCTGCGCTGCCCTGCGGGATGGGATTAGGCCACTTCAGTCCCTCCTGAAGTCTGCAGTTTTGGATACCTGCAAGGCCATGTGTTGCCTTCTGTAGTTCCATGACATAGTTCCTTGAGCCACACTCAAATACATATGAAGTACAGGTGATTTAAAAGCTTTCAGTTGATCACAAGTGACTTACAGCCCTAAATTTATGTAAAAAAAAAACAGGTACATGAGTTTATATTCAGACTGTGGTTCACTTCTGGTAAACATCTGTGAAACTCATGGTTCTACAAGCACTAATTGTCCAAGTATATTAATTTTTAGTTCAAATTCTCATGAAACTGAATTTCTGATTGTACAGTAAACTTGTACAATTATCAGTTCATCTTACAGTACTTAATAGCTAAATGACAAGACAGTTATCTAAACTTGATAAACTAGTCAGGTTCAATATATTTACATTGAATATAGACCGAAATTCAAACTACTGATTAGCTAGGTCAGTTACACATCCTACGCATTTCATATAAATTGTACATTTGATGTCACTAATTGCCATGAAGAAGATTTTCAGACTGAAAATTATTTGATGATTCAATTAACACATTATGTCAATAATAAAAACACTTGGGAATATCCAGGTTTATTGCAAGGTAATGGATTCTCGGAGAGAAAATAAGATGTATCCTATTTATTATAAATTGCTTCCTTCAGTTGGACTATAAAGGTACTTAAGGTTAAGAATATACTATACTGAATTGCGGCATAAATTTGTTAATTTATCTCATTCAGGAACAAATTATTTTTTAATCCCTCATAGAATACAAACTTATCTATAAGGAGATGAAATTTTTTAAACCAATGAATTAACGGTTATCTTCTCATCACCCAGATAATTTCCCTAAATGACTGATAATAACCCTCTTCCGTTACTTTCTTTATTCAGTCATAATACAGATATCTGGCAATTTTTACATATTTTTTTTAATACAAGGAAAAGCATTATGTGCAGATGAATGACATTAATTTAGTCTATCAGATGTTGAAATGTGCTTCAAGTTATATTGTATAAAATATCAGAGATGTCTGTGTTCTAATTAATTAAAAACTTTGAGATTCTGCCTAAATAATTAAAATAGTCACTTTTAAAAACTAAGCTGCCCAAAAGATGCACCAGTAAACTCATGTGTAACAGCTATTTATTGTTTTAAGCTATATTCACATATGTAATACTGTCTACTAGATTTAGATATTGTGTAATATGAGATATCTGTTTATCTCTCTCTGTGTATAAAGATAGATAAATAAAGAGATGAGCAGAGAGAAAAAGATGAAAATAGTTCAGTTCTGCACTGAATCTAGGCACGTGAAGATAATTGCCAATTTCCTCCACAGAATGCTTTAAAGTGCATGCCATAAAACAAATAATTTAATTTGCTAGCGTATAGACTAACCTGTATACATCTTTGAAAACAACAGGATAACTCAAGGCTTGGGTCAACTTAGGTCAACGAGAGTTTTGGTACCAATTACAATGGTGGCAGGATCAGTATATTTAAACCAGCTCAACACAGTTCAAAAAGTTCCCCCTACAGTTCCAGTGCTCAAAAGCACTTATCTGAGCTTCCACTTCATGGCTCAGATCCCTCCCGAAAACTAAGGGAATCGGGTCTCAGGTACCTGGTGACCCACAGGCTGAATCATATATCTGCAGCATCTAAACCCAGGGGCGGGGGCACAAAGATATCATGTAATTAGGTATAATGAGATCATCTCCTGTTTCAAGAAATTCATTAGCCAAGTAAAAGAATCCTTTAACTAAAACAGTTACAGCAATTCATTTTATTAAGCTCAACATTTTATTTGTGTATTTAGTATCTGTGCTAATGTCATTTTTAGTATATGACAATAGAATTTGTTTTCTGGTGTTCTGGCTTAAATTAGATAACCATTTTGGGATTTTATGCAACACATACGGAAAATTAATCACTGATTTACTGCACATTTCCACACACAGTCAAACTAATATCTGATCATTACTGAAGAAGCAAAACTCTGCTTGGCAGTGAATGCATAAACAAATTTCCAAACACGTGGATGTGTGGAACCTTGTGCAAGAAACCCTCTGATAGTTCAAAATAAAAACCAATACACTGCAGAATTTAATGGGGAAAGGTAATGGAAAGTTTAAACTGGGATTTCTTTTCACTTCAGAAACTACTGCAACTGAAACAGGCATTGGAATAAAATAAAATAAAAATGTTGCAACATCTATCTCTAATACTTGGTATAATAGTTTTTGAGTTTTAGAATTTATTTATATGATAAATACTTTTGAAATTTTTTTTAATAACTGCAGAAGATAGCATCTCAGTTTTCAACATTAGCCATAGAAAATAATTTTTGATTACCTTTTAAATATGTTTTTAGTTCCACTCATTCTTTTGGGTGACAACTTGCAGTTATCCATTGTGCTGCTTCCAAGAATAGGAGGTATTCACTCTGCTTCATTTTTGTTTTCAGCTTTCTGTCCTAGACTACTTTTCTGTGAGTTTCAATTAGGCCAACAACGCTAGTTTTAGTATCCACAGCAGGTGGAACGACCTTTACCCTATTCCTGATGTGTTTTATGGGGCTTTTGTGAATGATTTGAGAGCCTAGAGGAACAACATATAGCAGAAGTTAGTGTCTTCTAAAAGTAAGATTTCATTATTTTATTTTTGCATTTTATTATAGACAAAACTAATAATAAGGTGGCATTTCAGGTAATCAGAAGTCCATCCTCTTTTTAAGGACTCGTGCATTTTTTTTCCTGGGGGAAAAGAAAAAAAAAAAAAAAAAAAAACAGTGACTGCCAATCCTGATTTGGGAGGTATTTAACTACAGGGCATGGTTCACAGATGTTTTTGTGTCCTCAACAGCTTTATCGGGAAGATAGTTAACTTTGATGATATGAAAATGTCAAGAAGAATTATCAGGGAGAAAAAAATCAAAAAGTTTTCTGAGGTTAAATGGCAACAAGAAACCATCTTTTTTTCAAGAAGTAGTAGTAAGAATAAACCATTTCTGATGAGCAGATGGTTCCCTTGAACAAAAGGAGGAGGACTGCACTGGAAGAAAATAGAGTATTTGAAAAGCAAAATCATGCCTCTTGCTAGATATTCTGTCATGTGTACAGAGTAGTTAATCCATCTTTTAGCAAGATTAGCTGTCAGATTAACACATTATCCATGTGAGTCACAGTTAAAGTCTAAACTGAGGATGTGCTTGAAGAATGATGTGCACCCACATGAAGGAAGGTTTACAGAGGCTGACTTACGACACCACTAAGGAATGCAAACCCTGCTTTTTTTTGCTAATGCTGGCCAGAGCTCTACAAACAGCCATTCTCAAACTCTGTATCATGCTGAGTTGATACAAGCCTTGATGTGGATTTGAACATCCATATGCAGGCCTTCCATCTGCCACACACATCCATGTATTAACTCCAGGGCATATATGCCTCTATTGTTCTGGACAATATCTATTAAGACATTAAATAAAGAGTTTACTTACTCAAAATGGTCTTTAAATATGTTTGTATACATTCAAGTGCATTAGACTATGCTTTTGGAAAGCTAAGCTTCAGTCAATTCAGTTTCCCAATAGAATAACAGGATGCAATCTATGAACAGGATGTTTTCTTATCTATCAAGGGAGCACAGATGGAAGCAGCAGATAGGTGTCAACATGCCATTTAAAGAGCCACACCCTCAGTCCTAAGTATACCTATCATTATATCTCCTAGATTCAAAATAAAGAAATATAGTAAGAGTAATTTCATCTCTATGCAATGGTGGTCCATTGGGAATAACCGGCTTCTGGAGACAATCTCATGAAAGAATCTACTGAAACAAGTGACCGCAGCTCAGAGTGAAACATTGGAGTGAAACACCAACATTTGTGTTTCACAACTTCATTTTGCTCTCCACTCCTATTCCATCCATTGCTTGATTTCTCACTCTTCAGCAGGCCAAGAAAGCCCCTTCTTTGCATGGCCTGTATCTATATCTTTTTACAAACTTCCAAACTTAATAACCAAGCTAAATAAAGAAGCAGCTTGCTCTGAAACAAACTTTGTTCCCATACCTGAGTACTGGACAAGAAAAGGAAGCCTTCTTATGGAAGCTTCTTAAAGGCAAGTTGTGGCCAAACATTCCAGGTGGTGTCTGAAGGAGCTGAGACTTCTGTCTCTAGCCAACGCTTGCTATCTCTAAGAACAGCTAAAAGTAAAGAAGAATGTGAAAGAAACGTCCTCATTTTCTTGCCTTTTAGTTCTCTGTATTCAGTCAGGAACCATTTAAAGAGTTCTGGCTTGCTTTGCAGGCACATGGGCCAGTTGGTCTCTATGGGCAACACCACATGTGTGGTAGAGCACAGCTCAGAATATAAACACTCTAGGTTCATAACCTTAAGGACACTCAGCCGCTGTTTGAATACAGTTCACAGTTACTTGTAATTAGTAAATCCATAGGAGTCAGCAAATTTCATCTTAAAAAAGCCTTCATCTACAACTGTATTAAGGACTTGAATTCACTTGAAAATGAGTAAGCATCAGATCTCAGACACAAAACAGAACACAAGGTTTGATGCAGCCTTTTATATCAGAACAAGCTTGTATAAGACAATTTACCAATTCAGGTCTGACAAAGATTTTAAAATTAGATTTTAAAAATTCTGAAGCAGAGATTAGTGGCTTAAAGAACAACTTGGAGAAGTATTTGCAAGTTGTAGGTCACGTCTTGTCTTTAAAGCCAAGTACATAATATGAACCCAACATGAAATTTTTTTGGTCAAAACAATGCAATTTCTGATTGCATGAGAGTTAGTTTCAAGTCTTAAGTCTCTTTAATGTCATTAAAAAACACTGTGAGAAGAAGCAAGGGAAATTCCAATCAAATGTCACTACACATCCACATCCAGTCCATTGCAATAAGCAAACAGTGAGGTAACTGTCAGAAGCTGAGCACTTAACAGTCTTCCTAAAATAAGGGATCATCCAACATTTTCAGCTAATTAACACAGATGGCCTATTCCACATTCTATCCAACTCTGAGTGACAACCTCCCAAAGCCAATAAATTCAAAAGTAATAATGGAAACAGCAAACAGGGCCACACCTTATGATGAAATATTCCATGTATTCACCTTGGAAACCAGAACCATTCTAAATCCATGCTAAGATCAAGCTGAGATTCAGTATTGCCCTATAACTTAAGAAGGTCAACTGATCAGTAGCTCCTGCATAAAACATTTATCGCCGCAGAGAGAAACAATAACTACTAATTGCTTTCATTCTTTCTTTAAATAGTATCCCAGTAAGAATGATGACGTTATTTCATGTGTTGATAAGTGAAGGTAGTTTCTGCCCCTTTATTTTATCTCCAAAGCACCAGAGAAGACCTGGAGGGTAGGGAGTCATCTGATTTAATATAGATGATAATGAAATACTAGAACAATGAATGAGTAATGAAAACAGTTTTTTTTTTTTATGTGTTCGAGCTAAGGGATTTTTTTTTGTCCAGTAGAAACATTCTTTGAATTGTTTCCCCTTATTTCATTTTACATTTCAAAACAACATTCTTTTCTAAGTAGGCAACAGGAACTGAGGCAAGAAACTGCATTAAATAAATCTCTAAAATCTTTCTAAACAGGCTTCAGGCTATGCAGTACTTTTTCTTTCAAATATTTCCATGTAAAATCAGATGTTAACTCTCTGAGTGAACCCATGTGCAAACTCTTTATTCAACAGATTAATGGCTGTGGAGCAACAGGCAACTGAACACATTTCCCCTCACATAAGGTATTCATGACTTTACAGAAAACTTCACATTATTGCAACTACTTTTCAGTCAAATACATTGCATCTAGTGAAGAAGGAAATAAATTGCAACAAGGCTTAATGGGAAACTACAGTAAATGTATTGACACAAGTAGAAATTTGTTTCTTTAAACAGGACCTTACTATTAATTTGATAGATGGATTTTTGCCTTGCTATACATTTGAAAACAAAACAAAAAACATTCTTTGCCCTGAGATACTTCAGCATTGCGCAGTGTAATACCTTTCTTTGTTGCTGCTTTTATGCAGATCCAGGGCCCCATCAATAAAACAAGCCAGTCAGCTGCAGTAGAGTATCAGCTAAGAAATATATTAAGATTGATAATCTATGGGGTGAAAATATAGAGGAAAATACAAAAAGTCAATATTCTATAATACAATGTTTGCATTCATACTGCGTATTAATGTATGTATCTAAATATATAAAACAAATACACAAAACTATATACACAATTAATGGCATGGTTTCACTTCTGGTCATTTGATCAACAGGGACATGGTAGATATAGACAAGATAAAACATGCAGGTAATGATGCTTTTACCACAAAAACAGCAATAAACTCATTAACACTTTATGTAAATTCAGCAATATAATAGTGAAAGTAAGGAGAAATTAGACATTCATACAACAATAAGTGTCAAAAAGCAAAACCCTGAAATTTTGGAAGATGTCCTCTTCAAAGATCCAGCCAGCCTTTCTTTAAACTTTTGAGATTAAAATATATTTTTTTCTGGGAAAGACATTTGTAATATTGCCACATATTTATTTATAATTGATCGTCCTAGATTCTTTCAGAAATACTGAATCAGATCAATTACTTGGTCTGACCCTGTTTGTTGTGGGGAAGAGGGAGAGTGCCTTCTTTTTCTGTTTGATTTTGTGCAGATTAATATACAGTGCGTGTTTGTGTTACAGAGAAACATTGTTAAACCGAACATTTTGGGACCACATCACAGTTCAGATGAGAGGAAGTTCATACTTGAGCAACACACTGGTTGCTTGTTCAAATATGTATTTTCAGATATACTAATGACTTCAAAGCATATGTACTAAACCCTAAATTCTTGAAATGATAACAGTGGCTGGAACAGCAGAGAGAGTGGCAAATCAGCAAACCACAAAGAGAATAGCTAGGTTCCTCTGTGACCCCAAATTTAAAATTAGGTACAGTTCACAGCCTCTGGCATGCAAAGAATTCAAGAAAAAAAGAACCTGAGTAATTAGAATACATAACCTGTATTGTGCTTCAGTTTTCATAATGTCAGTTCCAAATTGCTTTYTGTTTTTTTTCCAGTTTAGGAGCATCTACTATACTCCTGTCCCAAGAGAGACTGTGCTGAATGCAGTACACTGTCAAAGACTTCTTTTGAGCAACAGAGTAGAAAGCCAAGAGGCTTACATAGAAGACTTAATTTCATTAAATTTGCTTTTCCAAGACAAATGACTTATAAATTATATTATGGGGTCAGAACAAAGGGCCACCTAGCTGAGTATCCTGATTCCAGCAATGTCTAAGAGTAGGTGCCTGAAGAATAACAAGGGCAAAAATATATGATACATCCTCCTAATATTGTCTCACCCTCTACCTGTTTTCAGCTCAGGGCACTCCTGAACCAGATGTGGTTTCTAAGCATTTAGTAAGCCTCTGTGGATTTCTCTTCCTTGAACTTATCCTATTCTCCCCTACAGGCATGTAAAGCTTAGCATTTACTGTATCATTCAAAGAGAAACTGCCCGCTTCTGGTTGACATCTCTTCAACAGTGCAATGAATCCTCAAAAACAGAAACAGGTCTTCTATGCAAAATTCAGAAGCGTGGAGAGGAGCAACAGGTACTAACAATGAGAGCAAAACAGTGGGCATTGCCTTCCAAAATACACCGGCCTTGAGTGCATGTTGTCTGAACTACAAAGCTGGGGCTGGAGTCACTGTTGGACCCACAGTAAAGCAAGACCGAAGCTAAGAATAAACTCCGAAAAAAAATGACTTTTTTTTTTTTTGAGTACTTCTGTAGCTTGCACTTACTGATCTTTATAGCTATAGTTATTACATTCTACACACCTCATTATCCCTGCAATTTCAGTCCGTGTACTGTTGTGTTGTACTTTGCCATTGACAAGTTCTCAACTCTCACCAACTCTTTCTAGGCATTTTTTCCTACTTTTTTCCTTTCAAAATAGTTTCTATGTGCTACTCAGTTTGTAAAATGCTTTAAGGATTCCTTGTTGGAATCTACAAATCAAAGACTGAGAATACTGTTATTTCATGAAAATACCCAACAAAACTGGTATTTTAATGCTAGTAATAACAACAATATGAAATAAGTAGTCATCTGCTAGAATGTTATGTTTGGCATTCATTACTGAATAATTTAAGACCCTTATGTGCAAATTGCTCTGACAGACATAATTTGAAAACAAATATTGGCAATTGTTTTATCACTAGCTGTTTAAAGTAGAAGTTGCATTGTATAAATAAGAACACATACTCACAGTGTGACTAGGATAATGCTTTGCAAACTTCTGAGAGGTTTGCCATTTGTGACAATTTCTCCTCAGGCTTTAGAGTATTTATGCATCTAATGGTTTTCAACTGTTAACTGACTTGCAATGCTGACAAATTCCCAGCAAGCATCACAGGTAGTTAAGCGTAACTATCTGCTACTGTTTAAAGGACAAACAAAAAGTCAATTCACAGTATCCTGAAAAAGAGTATTTTAAAAGCTTAAAAACTTTATTTGTTTCTTTCTTAATGTCTCATTTTACCAAACAAAAAAATCTCAGATTAACCTGTCAGGTTGATATCTCATTGAAGGATACACTATAGTTATCATATAAACAAAATAAGATGTTGGAATGGGACACTCCACAGCAACTAACTAGACACTGGAAGTGAATATTTAAAATCAAATAAAATCTCTTTAAAGGTTCATAACAACCACCATGGATACTGATTCCATCAAAATTACATTTTTTAACTCCAACTTTTATACATAATGAAACACAGATCAATATCTCAACAACATTTGGGCTAGTTACACATTTATTTCCTTGCATCCGTAATCCCCTCGTTCCTCTTCTCAACTGGCTTTTCACCTTTTACCTAACCTTGTCAGAATTTATGATGACTGGTGACTGGAAGAGTCACACTGGATAGAAAAACATGAAATTTCTATTGAAATAAACATGTAGGAAAAAGAAATGGTTATTTCAATTCTAACTACTCTGGTTTTAAAATCAATCATTTTTTTTGTTAAATGCCAAACCTGCTTCACACTCACATGCAGGCCTAAAGAAAACAAAACATATCACTGTTATTTTTAGTATTAAGTCACATCAGTGCTACCTAATGGCTTTCACTGATTTTCTTGGGATGCAGAATGGATTGCAGGACAAGTCACAATTTACACCAGCTACTGCAGAGACACACACACTGGCATAGAGAGAATCTGTAAATTGTTCAAACTTCTTTGAGCTCATTTTCTTCCCAATACATCTCCTCTTGTATGTACCATGCTTCCATAAGAAAATCTAAAATTTGGAATTAAAGTGTTTTCTTTGAAGAACCAGTAGAAACAAATTAATCTCAAATTTTATTGTGAATTACTATCCTGTATGTAAACATTGTATCAGACAGTAGGGGGCAACTTTCACCCACAAATCGTACTTTATGCATTCTGATATAGAATATAATGACAAATATATTGAAGGGGGTATTTTCCTAAGTTTATTGTGTGGTCTGTAATGCTTCTGTAAAATGCAAGGTTTCATGTTTAAACTCTTGTTTTGTTCTCTAGGCAGCGTGCTGAGGAAACATCTGACTTGTATACTAGAAAAATGGTGTAAAATAAAATAAGAAACTACAATCTAAAATCTGTTGAGAAATAAAATAGGAGGACAATTACATTCCTCTAGTTTATTCTCATAGGATTTGTGAGAAACCAATCTCAGAAAGATTATTTTTCCACACTCAAATTTTGATAAACGATTCTTCCTTGAATATGTGATTTATAAAAACAATAATCTAAGACCTTAAAAACCAGAGCAGGGACTAATGTAAAAAAGTTAATATTGATGGCAAAATATTCACTACTGACAATAACAGGCAAAATTAGACTATGCTTATCAATAAATCCATATTTAAGAATTATTTGATGTCTGTATTGTAGGTCAAATTTTGTATCGCTTGAAAAATGAAAGTTTTGTCATTAATTTCCCTGGACAGCAAATGCTAAAACAGAGGCATGGCCTCAGAGGACAAAAAGAATCAGACAGAAAGTAGGTTTTTTTCCAAGTGTGCTGAACTATGTCATATAACTATGATTTGTGGATTAAAAGAGTATATAATTTATAGAATTTAATAGGAAACTGATTTCCCTTTAAAATTTATTATTCATTTTTTAAATTATGAGACTGGTGAAAGTAAGGAAAAGGGTAGCACAGGAAGTATTTTCACACCAGACCCAGCCAAGTCGAACAATGCAAACAGTTGTAATGAAACCACAAAACTAGGGCTAGTCTTGCTAAAAGGTTCACAGAATGAAGTGCTTAAGCCTAGGGTGAGTTTTTAGCAAATATGGGCCAATTCATGGTTTCAAGTGAAGGATGTCAGACACTGGGAACCAAATCATACAAAACTTTATGCTCCATTTAAGCTTCAAACTTGAGAGTAAAATACACTGGATGACAAACTACAGTAACAATGTGAAAAACTCATTGCAGAACTTCCTTCAAAAGTATCCTGAGATCCTTTAATAAGTCAGGTAGAACTAATAATACCACAGGCTTTGTCTGGAAGTCAGACTAAGCGATTACGAATGTCTCTTCTAGCTTTAAACCGAAAGAATCTGTTTTTTTCAGTGATGTAGCTACAATTATTTTTCTAAACCTAATTCCACCTGAAAATATAAAACTCCTGTTTCAGTTAGTGCACTTAAACTGTATTTTTCTTAATACACAGAGCATAACATAAACAAGGATTACAGGATGTGAAAAACATCCACCCTCCAGCAGTTCCTGAAATGAACTTACATTTTCATGTTACTATTCAGAGAGCATGTGTGTGACTGGTGTCAACAGCACTACTTTAGGAACAAAACTAATCATAAAAAATATAGTAGGGAAGCAGACCAAACATTTAAAAAAAGAGTATGTCTATCTTGATCTCTCTGTGTCTACCAGCCCCAACTTTGTCAAATATTACTAACAGATAACAAGGTACCACAAGAAATTACTATCTGATGATCTATCCTTCATGCTGTCTTACAAATTACTGTTTCTTTTTCTCCCCCCCCCCCTTTTACCCATGGCTGAGGAGAATCACGCTGTTTTATTAAGTTTTGACAGGACTGAGCTCCCGGTGAAACCAACAGGACGGGAAGAGCTGCGGTTCTTGAGGCTGAGCAAGGGGATCCTGGAGGCGCAGCCACACAGGCTGTGAAGCGCGGTTGCCTCCTCTCTCCCCCCTTGACCCAGGCTAACCTACACCTGGCAGACTGGTTCCTGTTAAAACCCTGATAACTGTACCCCAAAAGCAACGAAGCTGCAGAGGTTTAGGGAAACTTTCATTTTCCTAATGTAAAACTTCAAGGAAATGGMCTCAATATGAAAACAGGCAAATGAGCAAACACAAAACCAAAAATCACGTCATCCTTTTCATGTTTAGCACACAGGAAAACCGAAGGCTTCGTTCGTACTGAGAGCCCAGACTGCGGCTCTGCCCGCTGCCCCGGAGCCCCTCGCACCCCTCGTGGGRGCAGCTCGCTCTCCTCTGCCGCCGGAAACCAGCCCTGGCTGCAGGCGCCGAGGCGAAGCTCACTTTGCAAGCTCGCCTCTTAAATGACCCGGGATTCCCTTGCCACGCTTTGCTTTTGTTGACTGCTCTCTGCTTTTACTTCTTCGTCTCCTCCTGCTATTGCTCCTCCTTCCTCCTCTCAGGGGTGTCTCCAGCGTCGCTCGCCTCAGGCCCACTCACTGCCCCACGTCCTCCCTCACGGGCGGCGATCCCAAGCAGCAGCCCGTACTCCTGCTGCCTCAGGCATTCAAAATTACCCCGTCCCTTGCAGCCACTTAACCTGCTCCGGCTACGCTCAGCTATTAATCGTCTCGCAGGCCCTACGCGCACTTTCTTCCTTGCACCAGGCTGCCGCTCGGTGCCTCCGGAGCGGGCTGGCGAGGGCAGGCCGAGGGGGCGGCGCGGGGTCGGACCTGCGGCAGCCCCTCGCGGAGGCGCCGGCTCGCCTCTGCTCGAGGCGGCCCCGAAAGACACGGCTCTTCCTCACACGGAGAGGAGGAAAGCTCCAGCCCCAAGCTGAACCTGGCGAGGTTATGAAGGACAACCACGCTGAATTAGCTTAAGCACAACACACCACTAGCAAATAGTTACGTCTCTTCTCTCAGTAATTGTAAAGCCACACGGAAGGTACAAAGATACAAGGGAAGCTTCCATGAAATGCCTAATTCATTTAATCTCTCATTTGAGCAAAAGCCTCTATTTCACAAGTATCCCAAATGCCAGTATTTCAAGGATGGTTTCTGTTAGGAGGAAAAAAAATGAAATTTTTGGGGGAATATATTTGAGGCACTCTTCCTTGGTTACAAAGAACAGATCCCAAGTCTGTTTGGAGTGCCAGAGAAAATAAAATTGTATCAGACAATATCCATAACTACAGTATGGAAATATCCAAAGCTGTTGCCCTCTTACCCATTAATTAATTGTATATCCCAGATAGCTGGATCTATTTGCTGTGTGTCCTTCTGTCCTCTAGTCTTTCCTGTCCCTCTTGATGCAGGTTGCCAAAGAATCCCTAACACCTGCGGATGCAGCTGGGGAACGCAACTGCCACACAAGCAGCCGACCATGAAAAGCAGCATATGGCTCATGGCCTGGAACAGTGGCTTCTTCTGTTTCCACAACATACAGTGATTTCATTGTTCTTTCTATTTGGCTGAGAAAAGGTGTTTACCATAGCCATCGCTTTTAACCAGTTCTGTGACTGTGGAAATATCAGAGACCCACTTGATGTTTGCCATCAGCACCTTAGTGCACAATGTACAGTTTCCATTTAAGAGCACTTATTTAATCTTATTTGAGGATAAGCTTAAATCCAGAGTATTCTGAAGGGTGTACAGCTAGTGACTGATCGAATATTGCATCCTTTCCACCCAAGGCCAGGTGGAAACTTCTAGCTAGAACAGGAGATGCTATTCATTATAGGAACAAATCAAAGGAATACTTAAAACTTATTCCAGTTATTTTATCAAGCTAACGGGACATCCAGATCAGCATTCTACTTACCAATATCACTTAAATCACATGTAAGTACGGGCATTTATTAAATTTTTTCTTTTTAAATTAACATGCAACTCTGGAGTAGGGATGAATGAGCAGGCATATCACATAGTGCTGAGAAGTGTTGTAAAGATACACAACAAGACAGCATGTTCTTGCAAAGAAGTCATTCTCATTCCTGAAAAAACACACAATCGAGTCATAGTTTCACAGAATTTACAGTCATCCAAGTGCAAGAACTAAGGTTATGGGCCTGATAGATTGTGGACCTCCCACTTACTGAAGTGCAAGTCAAACACAAAAAATATTTTGATTTATAGAATCCAAGGAGTTTTTATCAATTTTTTGCAAAGCCCTTCTATTTGCTGATTTTAAGAACAAAGTTCACTTTTAGTAGAAAGTCTTCCTTCCACTTACCTGCTGTAATGAGACTCTCCCCAGAGAATGATGAAAATGCAGGAACAGCACATATAACACCCTACAAAACTCACACCAGTCAACTCCTGCACTCTCCCTAAACAGGTCAACTCAAAGAGAAAAGTTATTGAGAAGAGACTTAACGAAACTGCAGAAATCACTGCTTTCCTCAGCACGAGTGATGTAGGATCTGTCAACAGCTGTACAGGAGCAGGCCCCCATCCTGCTTGCCTGAGGTAGGGGGTGCAAATGCAATCCCTCATTACTCTTCAACTTCTGTAGAAAGCTCTGTTACTAAAAGCTTTGTGTACATAAGTGTAAATCCATTTGAAAATAAATTACTGTTTATTATGTTAACTTGTTTAATTTAAATATAGTTAGGCCACAAAAAGAGAACAGATATTCTCATTCAGGTAATATTTACTATATACTGATACACAGACACGATTGATATAGGCTTTATATATTGTTACATTTTTGTTCATTTCATCTAATGTGTAAATTATATAAATTACACAACTGACATTAGCAACCTACCACAAGGAGTTTCCAAATGGATCTGGTTTTGGTATGCCAATATAACTGACTTTAACAAAGGAAAGAAGGGTAAGGAATGTTTTTAAAATGTAGAAAGATTTTCTGTATGTTCTCTTTTTAAGCTTGCCGTGTTTTATTTACTATTCATGTACTGTGTCTCTGGAGTGAGCTGATGGGTGGTGCATCTCTTTGGGAAATATATTGCCCTATATACAGTAACCCATTTTAAGTAACTCTTTATCACTGAGGCCAAAGGCTGCCAACTATGTCAGCTATTTATACTTAGGAACATGTAGTCAGAATGTAAAATGTAGTCTTCATGCAAAAGAAATTTCACTTTATTGATTTTTTTGTATTAGAAGGACCACATTTTTCCAATACTTTTTCAAAGAAAGTTCACTTCTTACAGTTTTAGCGCATAAGGAAATAATTTTGCATTCAACAAGAATGCCAGTTTGTCTAAATAGAAAATAGATTATTTTCCAAATCCACAAAAATGTTAAACAGTTCATTGTTAGATCATGTGCAAGACCTGTCTTGCATTGTTGCAGCTATTGATGTTGGATTACTAGAGTAATATGTATTTTGTTAGAGGGAGACGGGTTTGGGCAGAGGTTGTATATTCATATTCCTGTTTCTCACAGCTCAGGGAACACGTTTCTTCACAAGTCTAAACTTCACGTGTTAAGAGTTAATGAATGAAGGGCATGAAGAGTATAATTTCAATGTGAGCCTGGTCTTGTTTGATTAATCTGATTCTTTTCTTACTCTTAAAATAACCTAAGTGGAATATAACAAAGACAGAAATAAACCGTGGTAAATTGGAAAATATATTACTACTGGAAATCTAAAGAAAAATTATCTGAACAAACCACATGGTTAACCATAACATAACTATCTTTTGTCAGTTGCTTCACAAAAGTGTGGATGGAAATTTGATGGCATACTGCGGAGCCTACAGTTATTTACATTTTTTGCATTTCTGTACAAAATGTTAAATGGCTGAAACAAATTAAGTACTAACAGGACAAAACAAGATCATGTTTATACCATCCATAGAACTCAAAAAAAAAAAAGTAAAAAATATCAAATGAAAATAAAATCGACTGAAAATTTTCCATGGAACTTATTTGGATTGAAGTAAGGTGTACAAATGTATATCCCTTTTTCCCATGAGGACAGTCAAGCATCAGAACAGGTTGCCCAGAAGAGCTGTACAATTTTGGTCCTTGGAGTTTTTCAAGACTAGATTGGATAAAGCCCCAAGCAACCCGGTCTAACCCTATAGCTGACCTTGTTTGAGCAGGAGGTTGGACTAGAGGCTTCCTGCAGTCCATTCCAACCTGAATTATCCTATCCTAACATAGTATCATGCTAAAACACGGTAGGACTATTACAATTAAGAGCCTATAAGCATTTCCATTATTTCAAAGTTCATATTGGTTTATCCTCTTAGATAAAATATCCACAACTGGTATCTGATAATTTACAAGCAGCTTTGTTTTGAAATTAAAATATACTAGAACTAAGTTAGGGCTTGATCCCACAAAGTGCTGGGTGCTCGAAGACTGATTCAGCAAGGACCTTAGAAGTAAGGAATTTTGAAACTTATAAATACATATTCTTCTAAAGCCCACAGCTACGAGATTTAGATGGAGTCTGGTGTTCAAGTATTAAAATACAGGTCTCTATGATTTGTGACTTTCTTGGTTGTGTCCTGTAAGTGGTAAGACTATACTATAACAAGAAATAAAACAGGGGTCAAATTCTTCCATTGAGTAATTATTCTGATGAAATCAAGTTCTTCAAAATTTACCTCATCACATTTTAAAGAATCAAATAGATTAAAATTAGTCAGCAATATCAAAAAGAAACTAACAAAAAGAACAGAGCAATACCTTTAGCATACTATGTCAAAAGCAATTTTTTTAACATATAAGTACATAAGGTATCAACCTGAACTTGTATTCTGCAGTTACTTCATACAGGCAACATAGTCCATCCAATCCAGTATTAGTTGCAGGACTGGACTCTAGTTCTAATTACTAAGGCCTGTATCACAAACAGTGGTAAGTCTGATTAAATAAAATACTTAAAAGTAATTAGTTAAATAAAAAATCAGAAATATTTTTCCTCTTGTGGAATACCTGAAAAACTGAATGGAAAAAACAGTACCACCTCCTGCGTAGAAACCGGTCTACCTAACTGCAACATAAAACAGCTACTTTTCTGGCCCTGAAAGATGCAATAAAGTATGCTGCACAATTATAAAACTAAATTTAAATTATTTTCTCATTCTAATACAAAATAAGAAAACAAAATTTAACAGCGGATACTTAGCGATGATATCTTTTGTGACCCCTTGGACTATGAGAATGTCTTGTTATGTCTTGAAGTAATAAAAAGCATTTTAAAACAATAAATATTAATATAAATACTGATCTTCAGTTGTAGAAGTTCTAACAGAGACAAGTTATAGTACGTTCATTTTTTCATTTTATATCTATTATTATAAGCATATAATATGATAAGCTGAGACTTACTGTACAGCAAAATTGATCAAGTTCACACAGATGTTGCCTTGATTCATGACGTATTTGTTCTTAGGACTTCCATCCCTAGCTTATGGATTATAACAGGTTAAAAGCAACAAAAAAAAAGGAATTTTGAGATAAACTTAAGTTTACATCCTGATTAACATACCTAGGACACCTGGAGAACAGCAGTTATTCTATCGCATAAGAAGATAAAACAGCAAAGCTATAAGCTGTAACAATGAATGGGGAAAAATATAAACGACAAAACAATTAATAGAGAAGACGTCAGCTGACCACTCAAACTTACCCTATTCATCTTACCCAGGAGCCCTGTTACATTTTACATCCAGGTTACAACCTTAGAAAAATWTCATCAATAGTACAAAAATTAAAGTATTAACTATTAGCTAATATATTTTAACAAAGTAACATTTAAAAATAGGTAGCATCAGCATTAACAAGGCTTTTTTTTAAATGCAAAAAGGAGTGCATTTACTAACATATTGGACAAAAAAAGGATACTTTTCACCTCAAGCTAAACAGTACAAATGTACATTTTCTTCAAGATATTCACAGCTAAAATCTGGACAAAATAGT
This sequence comes from Apteryx rowi, assembly GCF_003343035.1. NCBI lineage: Eukaryota > Metazoa > Chordata > Aves > Apterygiformes > Apterygidae > Apteryx > Apteryx rowi. The sequence continues at coordinate 2,377,799 of NW_020449196.1, read as the reverse complement.
ACCAGCACTACATTTTCTACTTTCCCTGCGCAGTGCAGAATTCGGACACAAGATTTAAGTTCATGTTGGAAATACAGACTACTTAATGCAAGAACAAAACTTTCTAGTGCGTTCGTATGTTTATGTTGCATAAGATAATACAATCCATCTGCTGAGAAGTCCTCACTGAATATTTTATCTGTCTTAGTAATAAACATGAATAGAAACCAAGATTTATTTTTTTAAAATCAAAAACTGGAAAATAGAGAGCCTCACAAAGAAATATGTTTAGGAACCTGAGGCAAATTATACATGTTAATATTGGAGTCACTGAGAACAGTTAACACGATGTAACCAAATGTCAACTGGAATATTTTGCAGTAACTTACCAAAGAGGTCTGTGTTTAATGAGTATATGAATGCTTGGTTTCTAAGTTTTCAACTTCAGATGGTGAAGATTAAGTGCTAAGAGTGTTACTGTAAACGTTTAAGTGAGATGAACATCACTGATTTTCTAATTTTACCACATGGTTTATTTCACAAGAAAACAAGCACCAGTTACATAGTTCTCCTGCAATTCAGTAAACAGTCACCTCCCCCTCCCCCCCCCAAAAAAAAAAATCAGTACAATTCACTTCTTTGTTTATATGCAGGACATTTAGTTTGGTTTGCAAAGTATTAGAAGAATAATATGAACCTCCTGGTAGAATACCACAACTAAATTTCTAAAAAGCCACTCAGTTAATCTCAGTGTTGAATCTAGCTGTTTCAAATTATTGTAATGTATAATAACAGTCTTAATGACAATATAGGTACACAGAGCCAAAAAAAGCTAGAAGTAGTGGCCAAAATGATGAACTAAGAGCCAGCCCAAATGACAACAAACATATGGCCATTAACTTAAGAATGGAGGGGTTTAGGAATGCAGCTGTCTGTGGTCTCCTGCAAGATCCAGAGGAATGAAATGCTGTGAGGATTGGCAAAGTCTGGAGGAGAAGTACTACTCCTGAAGATGGTAGGCCCTAAAATGGAGTCAACCATCAGCGCATGGTGGAATTTAGAGATTTCTGTGGTCAGAATATATTCATTCCATTGGCCTCATAATGTACATCAACAAATTAATATTGTATGGATGTCATTTCAAAGCCTACTGAAGATGAAGAGCCATTATTGAAGCCATTAGAGCACAGATGGTTCAAACTATATGCAGATATTCATACTTGCATTTCTGCACTATAACTGCTTTTTTTTTTTCTGTTGAACTGTAATGAATTGTCTCATAATCTATTCCATCTTCTTGCCATTAGCAGGCTTTGAATGTTCACAAATAGGAGCAAAGAACTCATTTTCCAGAGCTTTAATCACACAAAGAGGGAATGCCTAATTCTCTAAATGAAATGGCCTGTGATCACTGAAGCAGAGATTTAATATATCACGGCAAATTAGGTAGATTTTAATAAATTACTTATCTCTCTGAATACTTTACATATGCTTATGAAGAAACATAGCCTGTTTGCAAACAGTGGAAATCCACAGCCTATAAAATCCTTTGAAGAAAATGACAAATAAAAAAAGTAAATTAAAAAATGAAATGTATTATATCCTCGTTCTCAAGAGACAATCCTTTTGCGGCATTGATTCACAGCTCCATTAAAAATATCAATTAAATCCTTCATTGAGATTGGTTAAAAGCTAGAAAATTAACTTTCCAAGCTGCTTTCTAGACACTGGTTATTCAGATACAACAAATCATTGTATACGTTTGATGTAAGTTCTAAAAGTGACAAAAAGCCAAATGAAAACACAGTTGCCTGTCCCTACAACTAAACTAGGTGAAGCAAAATCTGATATTTTATAGCTTCTTGACAGATGTTGGCTGAAAGTAAATCTTTTACGGTATAGAAAAATGATTACGCATGCCCTCCCCCTCTTCAAATCATCATAATCATAAACAGCTGATTATAATGTTAGTAGAAGGGCAAAAGTTATTTAAAAAAAGGTTGCAGTAATTTAATAAGTCCTGCAACTAGCCTCATTCTTTATATTTAATTGATAGGAACTGCATGCATCAAAGAAAACACATACTGAGATTTAATGTGCATAAAATGGATATTAGCATTTTAAAGAGGCAGATTAACACATTAATCCAAGTAATTTTCATATATTGCTTTTAATAAAATCTTCACAGTATAAAATCCTTAATGAGGCTAATCACAGGCATTCCATTTAGTGGGGTGATTAGGGATAACATAAAAGTATTTTTAATCAGTTTTCTAAGGCTTATGTTTTTTTTATCAAAAATTAAAAATTTGACTTGCATTTTTATTACTGTTTTATGTAGGAAAAAATGTTGAAAATGCAAATAAAGCACATCATTCAATCATGTAGGTATTAATTATTTACAAGATGTTGTCCATTGTGGAGAGATTCTTAGCCTTGGGGGGGGGATATAAAAACAAACAGACTGAAAAGTATACAAAACTTTACAACTGCAAATCAAGCGTCCTTTTCATATTAATTATACATTAAATATACTGTAAGAATTACAAAGATCTCATCTTCGAAGAGCTATCAAGCATGTATTTACACTGGGAGAAGGAGCTTCTGTAGGCAAACTTCCCTTTCATGCCTCCTAGTCATCTCCGCATTCCTCGTAGACTGAATGCAGCGCATGGAGGGCCTCCACTGTTACTTTGAGCTTTCCAATTACCGCACTATCATCTTGTGAATCGAAAACTAGAAAGGAAACATCAGAAAACAGTATTAGCAGTTTCATTTAGGGTTTCGGTTTTGTTCTGATAATTTTGTTTAGCATTTGGACAGATTAAAAGGCACCTACATATGCTTAAAAAAGTAAAAATTAATAGCTTCCAGTTCTAGCACTCAGACCTACAAGGTTTTGAGAAAACTCTCAATTCTTATGACAAGGAGCTGGTGCTCAACCTACCGGAAACTGAGCACTCTAAGAACTAGAAAGTACATATATGAAAGTATTTGTGTTGGAATTAACTTTGAAATAAAGAGAACTATGTGTATGACAGTTTCCTAAATTCATTGCTCATTTTTCATAATAAATAAATATAAATGCTAAGACTTCAGAATCCAAACTCCATTAAAGATATGTATGCATGCTTATTAATTCTTTTAAGTAAAAAAAAACATACCAATGAACCTATTTTCTGCACTGTGTGTGAGACTGGGCCTAATCAGGCAAAACAGGTACTAGTATTTAAATGACAAATTGCTGTTCCATTTGGTGCAGTGCAAAATTATTTTAATTCCATGTGTCTATCTGCTGTAGAATAGTCAAGTGTAGACAAAGATGGTATTTGCCCTAGACTAAACTATTTTAACTGCCTTCATCTTTGTCTATGTGGGTTTTAAAGTAGTACTTAAAATTTCTATTTTACACAAATTAGCTAACACGATCTAAAATTGCACTCTTTTACAATATCTGTTTAAGCCCAGAGCACCACATTCTTGCCTGCTGTGATTAAAAACATGTTGCCAACAGTCAAAAAGGAGGCTCCTTCTCAGTCCTATATAAAAAGCAGTAAGGCTGCTTGACTCTAAAAGGAATTTGTTTGAATAAAAACAAATAGTCTTGACAGCCCATCTTCTCAAAGCAAATTATACAGCAGACAAACGGCAAGGTTGCAAAGAGTATTTACTATATGGACTGGGATAACTACTCTGGGAACATGCAATTACACTGTGCCAACTTCTAGGCTGCTGGAACAGCTCAGAAGAGGTTTGGAGAGGGAAAAATGTAGGATAAGCTTTCCATCATTTATTAGAGGTCAGACTGTATTCTATTCCCATTGCTCTAAAACATTTTGTATCACCTTGGGCAAATTACTCAGTGAACTGTCAACTTAAAGAGCAGACTTCAAGGGACACTTCTTTTGACTTGTGAGAACAGTAAGATAACTGTAATTGATAATATCAGAAGGTAACATTAATTCTGTTTTCTCAGTTTTAATATTGTCATTTTGATTGCTCTCTGTACATACTCTTTTTCATCCAGCCTCTTGTTTAGCCATTTACTTAACTGGTTCTAATTTCATGTGGGCCACTTTCACACAACCAACAATGAAAGGAACAAGATATGAAAAAGATAACRTTTGCAGCCCTCAAAAAGAATAGAAGTAGTTTAACATATCTAACTTTTAAGAAGGATTAGCTCTTTATGTGGTAGCATCCTATTAAGTCCTCTGTGTCTAGGTTTATTCATCTACCCTATAACCAATATCCACCTCAGAGAGCATATACAATATTATGTAGGAATGCTATTTATTGGGTCATTACATTTAATGGAAATCTGGGCAAAACCATCCAGCTCTTAAGATCTTTTACAATGACTTTGTCTAAGAAAATATATTGACATATGCAGCTCTTGCCATGACGTGACCTATATTAATGTACAGCTAATTCTGATTCTCTGAAAGTTCTAAATTTTCAGAAAATATGGTTATGGATGCAATAAAAAAAAATCTAAACAGTATAATGAAAACCAAATACCAATGTATACAAATTGCCTGCCAATTATCTTGGGTATTTATTATCTCTTTGGCAATAAAATTACCCTAAATCCCTCTGAAAAAGAGATATTGTATATTTTAACCCACCATTTATTAATACTGATGGTAACTGATGGTCAAAGAGACTCCGTGTTTTAATAATCAAGTGATACTAGAAATCTCCCTGCTTGAATCAACTAAGATTACAGTGTAGAGAAGAAAGTCAGTAAAGCTTTTTTTTTTTTTTTTTTTTTTTAAACAATCCTCTACACAACTTAGTAAGCTTTAGCAGCTTCTTCCTGAGGAACAGAATTATTATCTGTGGGGAGGGGGGAAATGTGGATAGTAATAAGAAAGGTATATCTATCTAGTAATACCACTTTCATAGATATAATGCACATATAGAAAGTAAAGATTAGTTTGTATGCCTTAGGATAAGGGGAAGAAATGCTTCTCCACAACAGTGAGATAAATAGTCAACATTACATTATACTGATTTCCTTTTGACAGAACAACTACTACTAAACCCAACAGTCCTTCCTGTCATAATAATCATCTCAGATGATGATAAGGAGTTTTAAGAGTTTTGTGAAAAGTGACTTGCAATGGTACAAAATCATATTTATATCACTAATCAATCTTATCAAGGGGGGTTTATGACAAAAGAGCCATAAAATCCAGAACAAAAAAAAATTTCCAGTGAGAGACTATGAAATACCTGCTTGGAAGAGATGTGCTTTCAGTATGTGCTTTCATGTAACTACTAGGAGAGAAATTATTGGTAGAGAAAAGATAAAATGGTTCAGCCACAGAACTGCATCAAATCTGGATATTATTTTTCCAGGGTATGGAAATTTGATTCTTCTTATAATTTTCCTTATTGTGTTCCTTGAACTTTGACACATACTTTTAATATTTTAGCTACAGCATGGATGCAAATCATGCATGATAATGGAAATGGATAAGAAAGCCTATTTCTTTCCCTCACTACTCAGCTCCCCATCACTTGAGGTACGGTAATTAGGCACAACAGTAGAAGCAGCAAAGTCGCATTAGCTTGGCACTCTACCAGGCTAGCTAAAAGGCTTGCCATTATGAAGAATACGTTGCAAACATGGCTGCACTGCTTCTAAGAATCAAGCTGCCTCATTTACCTTTGTACAAGAGTAACTGTGCCGTAACAGATATACTCTCAGCTTCTCCTTTAATTAGCTTTACCACAGCAGAGAAAGAGGATGGACAGGAACAGGTAAGGGGAAAAATGCACTTTTGATAACTGCACTGCACTGATGAATCCACTAACTGCACTGATAAATGCGCTGTTGATATTGCCCCTGCTACCTCAGGGAACAGGAAAGACCAAGCAGGGAAAATACTTTCCTTCACTGCCTACGAAAGGTCCAAGTCGCCGTCTCCAGCCTTCTTACCAGCTTTATAACAACGCTGTCATAAGACACATGGAACATTCAGCCATCTCCTGACTACCTCACCTTGCTTTAATAAGTCACGGTGAATTTTCGGTCACAGTTTGTTAGAGAAGGGTGCGCACTCTAAACTGATACCTCACTAAAGCCACCAGTATTTGACCTCATCTCAGATACATGTTTCATATGGAGGATGCGGTCCTGAGGTACTTTGGTGATTAAAAAAAATACTTCAAACAAGTATACAGATGTCAGCAACATAAAATTATTGACAAAGTTCTAATAACAAAAAATATATTTACAGTCTTACTAGCATGAATTGCATTGTACAAAACAGCGAATCATAGTGGATGTGCCCTGAATATTCTTAGGTTTTATAAACTGATTACCCAAAACAAATAAACAAAACCTGGGAATGCTGGGTTCTTTTTTGTTTGTTTTTTTACATCAAACAGAGGAATTTTAAGGAGTAACAAAATTATACAGTTTTTGAAGATTTTTGCAAACAAATGCAGAAGTCATTAATTAATATTAAAGTATTTCTTCTTCAAACAAACTATCACACAATTACTAAAGTTTGCAGAGGGAAGTAGAAACGCGTAATAATTTTTAAGTTACAAAAAGTTACAGCAAAATAATTTCTAAAACTTACCATCAATATCTTGCTCAATGATATCTCTTTCTTTCTGAAATATCTCTCTCAAACTGACATAAGCAAAACCAATATCTTCACATTCAAGTTCCTGTTCATCTTCTGGGGGATCACTAACCACTGTAAATCGTAGGCTAAGCATAAAAAAAGATTAACTTTCAAAATGGCTGGAAAGTTAAGTCAAAACCACACAAAAGACAAAAGGCAAAAATAGCTCTATTTTACCAGTTGAACTTAAAACAGATCTCTTTATCAATGATTTTCAGCATTTTCCATGACAACAATAGTCTGAGACCTTTTCTTTCAATCCTCCCTACTCCTTCAGCATTATTTAGCAGTACTAGAAGAACACAGAAGTTGTAACCACAGGTCTGATGGTCTATAAGTTTTTGTTTTTTTTTTTTAGTAGCACAATTCTTTTTCATATGGCAATGACAGGTAGAATGTTTTAAGGATGCAAGACTTAACATTTGAAACTCCTAAGTTCTTAGCTCAATTGTTCAAGTCACTTAATTTCTTTGCATTTTTTCCCCATTTATAAAATTAAGATTATACCTATGAACCACAAGGCTTTTAGGGGAATTCATTTATAAAACAATTGAAGATATAGGATATATATGTCTTTTAATTTTTACTGTGCTGACCATAGCATGCAGATTATTTGATGTGACCATCAGACTATGTCCGAGAAAGAAAAAGAATTAAAGAGCAATAATATTTAGTTTTAGTCTGACATTGATTAAACGTGATCTACGTTTTGTTGGTTAAAACCTTTTGATACCATATAAACTCATAAAGAAGTTCTACCACTTTAATTCAGTCATGCCCCATAGGACGGATCTGCATTACTGTTTCAGCTTGGATCTGGAGTGTGCATATGAAGCAAATCTCTTCAGTTGTCCCCAGTTACTGTGCTTTGGCTTGCATAGTAGTCTTGGAGCACATTAATTGGATTACTTTTTAACTGGGCTAAAATAAAACGGAAGATTTGTTCCAGGAGTACCCCTAATGCACTCCACTGCGAATAGGCTTTCAGTCCATGGGATCAACTAGGAGCATTCTTAAGTCTGAAAACCCTCCTAAAATCTACGTGCTGAGAATATCAGACCATTAGTAGCAACTGTTTTACTCTAGAGATCCTCTCCCAGTGGTCTGTGCTACTTGATAACAAAGATTTAGCCTTAATAAACTCTGGCTATGCCTTTTCTTGCTTTTACACTGAGTGGTTCAGGAGACAAGAGAAAAATATTTGAGAAAGACAAACCATATCAAATACTTGCCTGATGTCAGAAATACTAGCCGTATTCAGTGAAGTAAGTATTTCCAAACACCAAGTGCAAAACACTGAGCTGAAAGTTATTTGGGAATTATCGCACTTCATTTAGAGGCTTGAGAGCATATTCTAGCCAAGAATACATTCTACAGAAAGAACAAGAACCTGAAGGCAGTTCTCCGAAAATAGTATCTTTCTAATGCTGTATTACGCATTTACTATTTAAAGTTGGACCTTACACAGTAATTTAAAACATACTGCACTCATTCCTCCTGACCAGTACAGCTCATACATTATCTTCATTATTCTGTTCCTCTTGTACACTTAAAAAATTACCCGTGAGTGTAGTCTGGATACAAAGACCTTTGAATATTTATCATGCACTCTAAATACAGCTTGTTTGTCCATCCCAAATATCTAAGCCCAACAACTATACAAAATATTTGCATTTCTTCTGCGAACTTAAATTACACTCATTGCATCTGAGTATAGCTTTTCTTTTAAACACATAATTGCAGTATTCTGGTGGAGCTGACTTGAGTTAGTGGCTTGTGTTAAGGCCAAAAATGTTGAGATTGACAAGATGACAGGAATTCAGAGTTAACTACTTTCTGGGTATGTCTTGGTGATAGTGTTTAAATCACAAACGCTCGTAAGCTTTACAGCCTAAAAATTTTTCAATAAGCATGATTCCAACTGAGTAACAACCAAGTTGCACAAAATCCAAGTCTACAAGAAAGGATTCCTTAGGCAATATGCAAACAAATCTTCTTAAAAGCCTTTAAACACATTAACAATGACTGCAATATGCTTCTACAGTATTTCATTTTTGTGCTTGGGTCTTACTAACAAATATTTACTATTCGGATTCTTAAATATTTGTTTTTAGCGAAAACCAGACATCTATTGAAAATAAACATCTTTTTAAAAAATTTCTGAAGGCAAAAAAAAAATCTCAGCAACTATTTTCAGAAGCAGGTGGCTTGACTGAGTATTATGGATATAACTTAAAATTCTGGCAGCAGCAATATTGCCAAAACTCAGTCAAAAAACAAGAAATGCTTAAATGTGTAAGAGAAATATTAAATGAAAATAAAAACAACTTAAAATTTTAATACTACATGATAAAACTGTTGAGTATTGGGAATAGATCTGTTTTGTTACGATTCAATGTCAATGGTCAACCAAACCAACTGGAGAAAGCAGTTAAGCACTGTAGGAGAGAAGCGGATTAGTGTTCAATTGATTTTTAATCATTTAAGGCTACCAACTCCTACTAAAATTTTCACTGAAGCAGCATCTAAAACCAGGCCTAGTCACATCTGGGACAGTACCTAATAACCAAAGTGAACAGTTGTAAACACTGGTCCACTTTCTGGTCCAAATCATACGCAAGTATTTTACACGAACAGAACAGCTTCAGCTAAACACATCAAAAGAACTGCACCTCTAACACCTTATAGTTCCAATACTCCTAACAGGTCATCATCTTGGATTAAATCTTTGCTGCTAATCAGGAAGGAAGGGATTTGAACTCTTGATCCTGTGGGAATACTGTAACCAATAGACTGCAACAAATCAGCACCACAATCACTTTGACGTTTGTATTTTTCAAAAATATTCCAAATAACTTATCTTAAATTTACAAAAATTTAAAATATGATCTTAAATATGTTTTAAATTTTTTTTGATTTGCCAAAAATTGCAAGAGTTTTATTTTCAGGTTGAACTGGCCAAAAAATACACAATATACATAGCCTTGGAACATATTGCCGCACATGAACAGACTCCTCACTCTGCTTCAGCACAGAACGCACAAATATGAAACTAGTGTCCCAGCTTATCCTAACAGTGCCTTACTTGTGTAAGAAATTTTGATTGCAGCTGAAATGGAAAAATCATATTAAGATTTCTTACACAATTACAGCTATATATAGTGTTTCTCTCCAGTACTTCTATCTAAGAACCTAGCCTTTCTCTCCAGCTCATTTCCACAGTTCTTTTCTATAAGACAGTAACAGCAGGTATCAGTACTCATTTCCATACAGGGATCCCTTGCCTACTGACAGACTGAGCAGAAATCCTGGCACCCTATTAAAAGTACTACAAGGGAAGATATTTGCTAGTCATTGCAAGAAACAGACTAGAGAACTAAATGAAACTTGTCTGCTAATAGAGGTCCAAAAGAAAGGAATCAAAAATAGTAATTGCTTTAAGCTTAAAATATGCATTACAATGCAGCAGAAAAACCTAAAACAAATGTTTATCATTATAACACTTATATCATTATAACACTTATAAGCGTTATCACCAACAAGGAATTTAGAGTGCCTGGGAGAAGTTGTGAGTAGGCAAATTTGATGTCTAATTCTTTATTCCAGAGGTCAGGCATTTTAAAGCAGCAAGGAGAAAATTTTGTGTGTTAACATAATACTTCATGGTGATGCTAACACTGCACATGTTCTGTACGTCTGTGACATGGCTGCATAGTTTTGTGACTTTGGAGAACAATGACTTCACGCAGTCAGTTTCTTGAAGCAACAATCATCTCCAACCAGGAACTGATGCACCTGTCACGATCAGCCTGGAAGCCTCTTGCATAAACCTGTTCGCTCTTGTTATCACAGCAGGGTGACTGCTGGAAGAATGGATTCCTCCATTCTTCGCATACGTCTCTTTTGACACTTGTCAGAGGAGCACGTAGTCTACCGCCAGGTCTGCAAGCATCGCAAGTACAATCCTACACGAAGAATCAGGTAGGTTTCTCTATATGACCCCAATTTCTATACTCTTAAAAAGCTGAAAGGCAACATTTGAATGCAAACAGGAGGAAGAATAAAAGATAACTATGACACAGTTATGGTAAGTTAAATGGATGGTCACAAATGCCTCTTGTCATTAATTGATTTAAGGATTTGAATGTATAAGTAAATAACTTGGGTTAAGCCAATAAAATGAAAAACATCCATTTTATAGCACGTCATTCAATTGTTTGCAAAGTTTTATAAATAGTAGTAAGCATATCTTCATAATATAAATACAAGAAACTTAAGCTGAATGATCCCGACTATAGAGAACAAGAAACAAAACACAAAAGCCACCCATGTCACACAATACACTTTTAAGAAACAGCAAGTGACAAAAATTTCAATATATTAATGAAAAACATACTGTCCAGCAGAAAACACAGATAAAGACAAAGATGCTTGTCAAAAGAGAAGAAACATCTTTGTGGTATGCAACAATTACTAACCTAAATAGGATTTTAAACAGTCTTCCTAGTCTCTACTACCTTACGTTCATATATTCTAGACTGTAAATCATTCTATTTAACAGCCTGTTTCCTTCTTTGTTGATGATGTATAAAGTGTCATTTGCTGAATATCACGTATCCTTGCATTTTCCGCCAATAAACCATTTAATTTAATATGGAACCAAAATCAACATTTCTACAAAAAATTACAATTATTCCATAACAAGAAGTAAAATTGAAAGAACAAAAAAGTTTGTTTTGAAATCTTATCTTTTCATGAACAGTAACTCCCAACCCCTCAAAATAAACATACTTTCCCATATAAATGCCATGCCAATCTACCCTTATTTATTTGTAAATATAGACTTTAACAGAATATAAAGCTGTGAAATTCATTATTTTCAGGACCAAGTTGGCCCGTTTCAGTTATAAGATTAGGCTATAGCCGGAACTTTGGCTTAGCAGTAACTTTATTATACTAATATCCTCTATCTGTTTCTTTTGGACAGGAGCGTGTGCATAACTCCTCTTAACACTTGAGATTATTTATCTCCTTTAAAGCACATTCATTAAATTGACTTTCCTTTTGGAAAAGATAATTGCATGTAGCATATCTATTTATAGATATTCTAATATGAACCCAATCATTATGAATACCATTTCTAACAATATTTATTGAGACGAAGAGAAAGTTCACCTGAAAACCTAATACATTGCTTTATATACATAATACACTATCCCTCTTCCTATAATCTGGCATAGCACATACACCAATAAAGTGTCAGGCTAAAGCATGTGCAGGCAATTTTCAATAATATTATATCCTTGATAATTTGGTTTCCTGAACTTTAAAGCATTAGTTTAGTTCAGTTCCTGTTTCAGCTGAAAAAGCTCTGATATTATTTTGTAAGGCCTGTGATAGAAAACATGTGTTGAAGAAATAACTAGGCCAGGTTTAAAATGCACAGTGCTGAAAATATTTGGTGTATAAGCAGAGTTTTTCCACAAATTTTGTTTCCTGGTGGTCCCTTTGCTGAGCTAAAGTGGGGAACTGGACTATTGATGAACTTCTGCCCTGCTGTTTAGTTAACACAGAATCCAAACTTTACCACAGACCAAACTCCACACATTGATAAATGCAGAAAATCTACCTAGAAACATGGAAGACATTACCATGATGGTGAACGTAACAGGAATGCTTCTGTTGTGGAAAAAGGGCTTGCTGTAGTTATTTTACCTCTTTCTTACTAAATCTGAACTTTCCTATAGAGTATGTCAAGATGAGGTTTGGTAAATATTTGGTATGGATATATAAGCATTTATAGTGACATTGTGGCCTACAAACTAGCTATTTTTCTTCACTGAATTATCCTTCAGGGAAAAAAAAGAATATTTTGTCCTCAGCATTGTAAAATTCTTAGCAGAGCATGCTATCCACTTCCCTAATCTATGTGATAAAATAAGTCTTCTGCTTGCTTATTAAATGGAGACAATTTATTTTTTATTTCCAAACCTCAGAGTATTTTGGTATGACATTTCCTTCCCCGAAAGGCATCATTTTTTGGTGTTCCCTGCTCCATTCCAGTAACACTTGTCTTCTGGCCGAGGCATGGAACTCAACTTCAGAAGGGAAATGGAATGAAGAGAGATCGTTCTCTTATTTACTGCAGGGTGAATCTCTGATTATGTGTATAAGTAAATATGTAGAAGACAGACCAGAAAGTCTTATACTTCAAAAATACTCAGCAGGTGTTCTACTCTTCCGCAAATTATACGAATCTTTAAATTTATAGTTGCTAAATTTTTATGAAGTTTGACCTTCAAGAGGAAACAGAAATAATGCCTGTCGTTCGCTTGCTCAAAGTAATTTACATGCTATCTCATTCAAAAAGTTTGAATAAGAACAAATATATTAATTATTATGAGCTTGGATAGGACTAATTTATACTCTTTCTCATATGTGTATATATATAATAGCTGTCTGCTACATCAATATATACATAGGTTTAGCAAATTCTAGGGCCAAGGGACACTTCCTGAATCTCTTACACTCCTTTTAGGATTTAGCATTCAGAAAGCAACAGATGGATAACTCTACTTGATAAATGTACTTTTAAAATTCATTATTGATAGCATGTTGACGATAGAATATCTATTTTGCAAAGCAAGGTTGGTAACAAAAACCAAAGCCAAAAAATAACAATAAAACAACATTAAGAGAGGTTGCCCTACTCCATGTCATACAAACCTACTCAGGGAAGACATGTAATCAATGACCACATCAGAATGTAGGTATCATTCCTTGCTGAAACAAAAACCTCTCAGGTTAGTTAATTAATTTTTGTGGGATATTTCCTCAATACAATCAAACAACAAGGGAAGCCAAATGGCAAACCATAAGTACTGTATAGAAAGACACTTCTTTTTTTTTTGGGGGGGGGGGGCAGGGGGTCAGCACTAATGTATATACCTGTCAGTATTTAGATCTGGCTTTTGAAGTATCGACTTGAGATATTCTCTTCTTGCATGATTATTTGCTTTATCCACATATATCACTGCAAAGCAAATCGGAATTAATATAATTAGGTATAATTTTTTTTTTTAATCTTTGAGAAAAAAGAGCATGAAGAAAAAAAACATGAAGAAAATACACATTTCTTTCCCTTGTCTTTCCTAAGGAAAAGCAACAATGCTAGAATCAAATTTGAAAGGTCATGTGATCTAATAGCATGTCACTGGCAGGTTTATGTGCACACTGTCAAAAAAAGATACAAGCTGCATCTAAGCATGCCATATAGTTGTCATTTTCTGTTAATGGCAATAACAGTCATGATTTTAAAAGCCAGTGGTCTTTATTGCTTTGTATTTGAAGGGATTTACTGCATTTTCTTCCACCCAGGAAGCTAGCGATAATGATAATGTATGGCAGAGTGCTTGTCCTTTTTGACAACCTCAGTAATTTAATCCTCCTTTCCTGCCACAATATTCAATAAGAGAAACATCTAGACCAATGGACTGGAGAAAATCCACAGCCTGGGGAATGTGTATGAGTACTCTGAAAGCCTTTTGTTGTTCTAATTTAAAATACAAACACCAGAAGCAGCTTTTAATTTTTGTACCATTAATAAGACCTACAGTGAAAAATAGTCTTGGATTGGAACAACAATATCAGATATAGAAACAGGGTTTTAGGAAATTCTATAAGAAGTTTTGGGGCATCTTGCATTAAAAAAGTAGCTTCTTTCTTACAGAATATAAACAGGCTATCAGTATCAGAAGAACTTAGACTACTGAGAGATTATAGAAATCCAGCATGTAAAAATTAATAAAAAAGTGTTAAAGAGATTATTTTAAAGTGAGAAAATTTAGCTGAAAAAAAATCCCTAGACAGAGCTAGAATGAAAGTAACCCTCCGAGAAATAAACACACACTTTAGCTCTTAGGAACATTTTCCATTTGTTTTCCAGGGCAGGAGAAGGAGCAAGAATGCCGTCTCTTTAAATTCCAGCATCTCTAATATTCACATGCCTCACTCCCCTCTAGTCATTCTATCACTCTCCATGTCCATTAAGGTTTCCCATACATTGATGGGCCCTTTGCCATGTATTTCCACACCCACTTCTGCTATCCAATTTAAACTTACTTGTATAAACAGAAATTACTAATTCCACCAAGGAATACAGGAGTACAAAAGAGAGATAAGGCTCAGAATCACTATTAGAAATGAGTTATTTTCAGGTAACAGCCATGATTGGTATCTGAATCATTCARTCAATGGAATCAGCAATTTAACACCTTTTTCCCCACAGAAAAGAAGGGATTGGTGTCTTTTCTTGGAATCCTTAGTCATCTACAATATTGTTACTTTCTTAGGTTAAAAGAAGTTGTTACTGCCATCTGCTATTCTTTCGGGCACGTGGATGACTTTCCACACGTGCTACTCTTCTGGCCGAGTGCTCCTGGGGCCACCACAGGAAGTGATGGGGAGGCAGCAGGGAGACAGATGGACAGCCAAAAAACTTCAAAGGAGCTGCCACATCAACAGATTCTTCCCTTCCCCATGAGCATCCCAAGAGGAATTTCCTAAAGTTTACTAATCCGATATCTAAAATGATTTTAAATGGAAGTCTATCTACAAACCTAAACAGTTCAAATCCATTTCACTCAAAGGAAGAATTCAGACTAGCAAGTCCAACATTCAGCAGAAGAACTCCATTCAAATCTGGGGGGGGAAAGGACTAACTATAGTGAAAAGAAACTTATAGTTTGAAACAGTGATGAACAGCATGCTTTCATGTCACCCCTTAGTACTGCTTGAACTTACAATTATAACGTTGTTCCAAGGTGCAGAACATCTCACATTTCTATCCAATTAGATGATTTCAAAATCATTCAACATTGACTTATGACAGTATGAATCTAAAATTGTAATCTTAAGTTTGTCCTAAAGTAGCCCTAAAACCTGAAGGACCTCAAAGCCCCTGAACCTTATTAAAAATCACTGCTATTCCAACCATAGGTGTCTGTGTTATGGCATGCTTTTTTCATAATTCACTTTCTAAAAAAAATAAATGACTATAGGTGATGAAGCAGAGGTTCATCACAATGACGAAGAAAGAATGCTTCACACAGTGTTGAACCATAATGAAGGAAAGGGATAAACTCAGAGAAGTATAGCAACGTATTCTTAACTAGGACGTGACATTATCGTTTGAGTTATATTGAGCAAACAATCTATCTTTTAGAGCATGGCTCTTCAGAAGTTTATTTTCTATAAAAAATATACCCCACCATCCTCCCGCCCTCTCCCCATTTTTGTCTACTTGTACATTAGGTTGTCCAAGTAGTCACCTGTCCACTGGGAGAGAGAGCTTTCTGATTAATATGAGTCTAATGAAAATTTCCAAAGATTTCATAAATCTTTTCTTCTGCTGCTGCTTGTTCTCTAGAATCATGGTAATGACAATCTTCAGACCTTCTGGTCAGTCTTATTTTCTAGTGACTTTCTTGCTATCTCAGCATTTTCACAGATAAATCTTCATACTTTATAAAATATGAATGTTCTTCATTAACAACATTTATCAACTAACCTTATCTTTGTTATTTAAATAATTGTGGCCTTGGCAAGAAAAATATTTATTTTACTGAAGTTAAAACAGTCAAATATCAATATATGTATTTACGTGTGAGGGAAACTGTGGGCTTTCTTTGCTTGGAGCAAACAAGCTTGGAGATTCCCTATGTTTTTCAGGCAGTGAAACAGCAACTACATTCACTTAAAATCATATACTGTGACATGACATGAAAAAAATAATTTCCAGCTTGAAATTTTACACTGATTCACCTGTGTTAAAAAGCTAAATTATGGATGTATTGCTTATGATCTGCAACACTCCCTAACATCACAATCAAAACAAACAAACCTCATCAAAAAACCTGAATCCTTCCTTTTTACCAAATTACAGAACAGAGTCATGGTGCGTGCACAGTTTGGGAAGCTCTCTTTTTTTTAGCGTGAATTTATGGGACTGTAGTGTTTCAGAGCTTTCTTGGATATTCTGATAACTTTTCCAGCACTAATGAGCACAGCAGCTCCTTTTCTCAGTCAGTATGGCCAGCAGTAGATAAAATACCTAATGTGAAGGGAAATCAGGAGTGATGCAGTGTAACCCTAGCGTGTACTACTTCCCACTCAAGTTTCTGTCCCAAGATCTAGGAAGAAAGAAAATTATCTTCAAACCATTCATAACCAGAGTCATTATCAAAATAAACAATTCAAGTCAAGTTACATTTTCTATCCACTTGTGAAAAGGGAAATTCAACAGATCTTGTATGTCCAGATCAATGGAGATCTAATATATTGTTTTTCAACAAGTTTGTACTGGAATTATTCTACTGGATCTTTACATATGAAATAACAAAGGCAAAGAATATGTAAGAGGTGTTGAAACATTAAAAATGTTGCTTTTTAAGAAAGAAGTGAATGGAGCTCCCTGCATCAGCTAAGACATGTTCAAAACAGTCATGCTGCTCAAGTTATAAATAATAAAAAAAAGTTTTATTTACCAGAATTAACAATTTTTTAGATTACCTATGGATTTACCATGATTTTTTTCCATGCAAAATCTAGAAGCCTATTAGTTTCCCTCTAAGCTCAAAGTACATTTCTTTCTCCCCATGCAAATCTCATTTTTATTAAAGAAAATATTCAATTAACCTCAAATATTCAACATACTCAAATCTAATTAGGCATGAATAAGAGATGCAGTAAAGCTATAGTAAACACAGACACAGATTTCATTACTATTAGCTTACTGGCTTTCTCACTGACATTATCAAACAGTAGACTCATTAGGATTTTTTCCCAATATGCAAAGCTAATCTTAAGTAGAAATCAGATGACCAATTATCAAAGTAAAACTCTGCAAATAACAGCCGCATTAGAAATATGCTGCAGAATATAATCCTAGACCAATTGAGACCAAAAAGCACTTTTTGATATTGATTCCTTAGGATATTTTAAACTTTAAGTTGTTCTACACTTGGACAGTAAATAGAAAAATCAAAGTTATGAAGCCAGGTTTTAACTAGCAGAAATAATATGATATAGTATATCAGCTCTGAGAGCATTACAAATGACAGTCTGTACTAATCTGATACTGTCTTACAGTATTGCAGCTTGAAATATGTTTAATTTTCATCATTGTCCTTAGAGGCAGAAATTTCATCCCATATTTATTACTGTCTCTTCTCTCCCACTTTTAGGTTTTTAATGTATCTGCCCTAACTTTGCTACCTTTTGCTAGTTCAGCTTTGCAGAGTCAGTACTTAAAAAATTAATATGATACTTGGATCATACCCAATATGCAGCAGAATCATAAGATTGTGTAAGAATTTATTGTTGTACTTTCTGAATGCTTCTTATACCTTAAACAAATTCTAGGCAAAGCAATGATAATTCAAGAAGCAAAAGAAATTGAAAAGTGTTAAACCTGCTTTTATTGGTTCATGGTGTTATTTCAATGAGGTTTTAAAAATTTGATTTCAATAATGTTTGCCTAACTAACACATCTGGAAAAAAAGTTTTTAGCACCTATCAAGATGAATATTTCTTAAGCTCTAAAACAAATTCTTATTTATGCAATGTCTCATTTAGTATGTGCTGCCAGAAATCCCACTTGTTTGAATGAAAGTAAGCCTCAGTGAACAACATCCCATTTGCAGTGGTATTAGTTATTTTTTCCTAACATCTTACAAAGATTACTGTCTTTCACAAAGTCATAGGAGTTAACTTAAAACATTGTGTCCTGTCCTCTACATTCTCTCTCAAACGAGACATCCCAGCATAGTCAAGATGTTTGATGTGATGTTTGCAAGGAATTTCAGACTTCAGTTAAGGGGCAATTCAATAGTTTATGAGTATTAGAAGGATGTAAATGAGTTAATGTAATAAATTCTTAGGCAAGTCTCCTTCTAAAATTAGAATTATAGACAGTAGCAATTTGGAGAGGTATGCAGTCAGATCCTCAACTTTTGAAAAGCCGCTTTTATAAACTGATCATCAAAAGAATGCTTAATTTGAGTGTCGCTAGCAGTTGTGTGCCACAAATATAGCAAACTGATTCACCTGTT
Organism: Apteryx rowi; assembly: GCF_003343035.1. Lineage (NCBI taxonomy): Eukaryota > Metazoa > Chordata > Aves > Apterygiformes > Apterygidae > Apteryx > Apteryx rowi. Next base: position 2,359,066 of record NW_020449196.1, on the reverse strand, counting down.
CCAGGATACTCTCAGGTAAAAGTGCACTTAAAGTCCAAGACAACATGAAGCACTCAGATTGAGTCTTAAATGTAAGCAGACTTTAGCAGCAAAAGAAAAAGGTTAATAATTGAAATACTATGAAATAGCCAAGAAAATAATTAACAAGAGCATTATCTGTTGTTATTACAATAGCTCTGTGCATATTATCGGTGTAAATTATTTTACACTAATTGTAAAGTGTATTATGTACTGACATAAAGTACTTCCAAATGTTCATTTATTAGAGAAAAGCATATAGAACATGCAGGATTAAGTACTGTRAAGTAAATAGCAATGTACTACTAGTACTAATCATGACTGAATAATTTCCTGTTTCAAAAAGTTCTTATTAAGAGAACACTGTGAATTCCCAGAAGATGTTCAAGTCCAATTATATATTTTCTGTTTTTAACTGTGTTTTAGTTTTGCAGGGTTATATGGAATGTTTTTCCTTTGCTGTATCATCACGTACCAATAGAGATATCAGTGTCTTCTCTTGCCCTCAATATTATTTTTGAAAGAATATACGATTTTAGTTATATATAGTCTAATTATAAAAATTATAAGCTAACAGTATATTTAAATGTAATGTAATCTTATCATTTCACACAAAAGCCCATTTCAGCAACTTCTTTATACTTGATAGTTGCATTCCTAGCTACTTTCTTAAAAGGCACCAGTAATATTTCCAAAAATATTTGAGAAACAGGAAAATACAATTGGAACTCTTATAAATGTAACCATAATATAGAGGAAGTAGCCTTTAATATTTTTTCATAAACAGAACTTAAGAAAAAATCTGATCAGAAATGCATCATACTTACCATTGCTGTAGTTATAGTGAACCCACTGACCACCTGTTGGTTTGGGAAGCGACACTGGAGTCTCCTCTGCCACGAAATTGTATAATCTGCATTCTACAAACAGTTGCTGTATTGTGTCATCCGCTGCAATTCGTGAGTCAGTAAAACAAAGTGATATAATTTCAATCCGGATTTTTTCACCTGCCTATTTAAAAACAAACCACAAACACAATGAGAAAATTATTTTGTATTTCTTGAAGTGTTAAAACAAGCTAACGTTTAAATCACTGGGTATTTTGTATGGTTAAATCCTGATTGACTGATTTTGACACAGCCACAATAAGATTCTAAAGCTGTAGGGCTTGTAGTTAACAGTATCATTGCAACAGATACTGATTTATATATGATGTTGAAAATATTTTTGCAATAGTCATACAGTGCTGGAGAAGATTAGGTTTTATTTATGTACAAATGATTTCTGAGTCACACATTTCAGTTGCCATTATTTTTAGCTCATAACGAAGTGATCTGTATCTTGATCCAGCAACTGCTTGAAATAGTCTCAGTAATATTAGGTATCAAAGTTTTCCAAATAAAAGAAAATTGTTAGACTCAGTTCCTACTGCAGACTCTACTGGTATTAGATTAGACAAAAAAACATCAAGTCTCAAAGTACTTAAGTATATAAAGTAACCCTGTACTTGTATAAAATTCAATTTCATATTCTGAACTTTTCTAGTTAAATCAAATGCACATTTAAAAGGTAAAATTAGCAACATGATAGCAAAAGTAATATCCCAATTGGCCTTCACTAGAGCCTTTTCTTATTATCTTTAATTAAAATAACATATTTCTACTGTTTATATGTAATTGTTTCATAACATGCAGCAATGTCTACACATTTTGCTTACAAATAAATTTTAGTAAATTTTATCTCATTTGGGGGACGTCAGACTTGACAGCGGAAGTCACGAATATTTTCCTGTGCAACCCTGATTCAAAGAAGGAAAAGCCACTGGAGTACATAGCTGAGCATTAAAAAAATAGATTCTTCAAAGAGCAAACAGAGCTCCTTACGGTTCATAAGTGTTTTCTTTTCTTTTGTAATTTGTGACTTTATTATATGGAAATATTTTGACAATTTCTGATTGTAAAATCAAATCACTTCAAGTAATAAATTATACAGAAAATATTTCAAAGATTAGCTTTCTAGATTCAGTGTAAGAACTGCAAATCAATATTCTAAGTTATTATGGAATTTGCTTATGTTTTTCCAAGCTTATTATATAATTAATCAAACTGAAAAGCAGGTGTAGCCTATTGTAAAAATATCCTTCACATGGAACAATTTCCATTGCTGTCAAGCCCTTTCAATATTTGATGAAGTAATTTTACACCCTCCTTTCAAAAGACATTTCCTTTTATTATGTACCCTAAGACACTTTAACTAAAAACCCAAATCTGAATATTTCAATAAGGTTGTTTTATTATTCAGTAGATTCATGGAAATTTTACCAGGATGACAGAGAAAATTCCACACCATTCTGTTTCCACTAATACAGGTACATGGCTTCAGCTGGCAATATTACTAGGATTAGCATAGTATGATGAAATATTTAAAGGAATTTTTTTTTTCTAAAATCTAATAAATCAAATGACTGCCAAATGTCATTAAAGTGATGGTCTTTGACTTGAATATGCTTTTCATATTCAAATTTGAAAAGAAAGAGATGAAAGCCTGGAAAGGTTACTCAGTTTCAACTAATAACCTCAAGCACTCTACATTCACATGCATAAAAAATGAAATTGGCTCTATTGTCTAATTTTACTTCAGAAACAACTCTTTTCTTTTTGCACTGAACAGATGTATTAGCATCTGTATTTAAAGTGATATGCTGAGTGGTTTTGTTTCCCCCAAAGTATTTAGCAGTTCTGTCAAAATAGTTTGTACACAGACAGTAGTTTATGAATCAAGTCCAGATACAATATCCTGTATTATAAAGTATTTCTTTTACATAACTTAAAATTTGTTTGACATATTTAACACTTGTAATTGCATCCTGTAGGAAAAGAATATTATAGTTTTTCCAACGAAAGTGGAGTAGATTCAGCTATTGATGTTATTCTGCTTTCTAATTTACAAGAAAACAAATAACTGAGTCATACAGTTACAAAATTGTAAGAAGAAATAAATTACTTTAGAGCTAAACATTCAAGAATATTTAAAGGCCTGGTTTTATTAATATTAAACATGAATACAGCATATACAAAGTAGAACACAAACTGATTTTAAAAAAGACTATATTTGCAAATAAAAATACACAACTGCTTAAGAATAGCATAGCTAGCATGTCATATTTCACTACTAATATAAAAACCTCATATTATGGAGCCATGCGGAAAATATATGTAGCATCCAATATATGATAGGAATTAAATTTTAAACAACCATTTATACTTCTATGATGCAGARTGAAATATTTTATTTATATTTTTTCTTCTCCTAAGTTTTTTTAGCCTTTTCCTTATTTATTAGATACTATTCAAGTGAAAAATGGATAGTTTATCATGATCAATTACTTCCCACAGGTCATTTTATTTTGATGCGAGTTAAATTATTCTTTCAAAACAAAATATTAAGAAATTATTTGATTCACTATATAGCTTGTTACATTAGTGGTAGAACAACATAAGCTACCATGTCTACATTGTGCACAAAAAGGGAAACTTATTAAAATGCTAATTTCATATTACTGGATTTTAACTTCCATTAGTCATCTAATGTTGCATTTAATTTATATATGAGTATTTTGATAATACTTAGATATTGCTAATCTGTACAATAACCTGCCATGATCGGTTACCTTTATCAGCTAAGCAATAAGTCACATTTTGCTGAAGTTTCCTCGAATACAGTGATTGGATGTACATAATGGAACAAAGGATACTGAAAACTTTTAAATGAGCATCCCTGAGAAATGGGTTCAGTGCTTTTATTTTGAAGGAAGATAACAAAACATGGTACAGATTCTTTGTCTATGGCAATATTCTTACTTTCTGTATCATTTAATATAGATTCTTCCTAATAGTAGCCAAAGATTTGGAAGAATCACTGAACTTCTTCAACAATTTTAGGATTAGGTTAAGTACTAATGCACTGGACATTACATCAGAATTTAAAGTCACTTAACGTAACTTTTCTCATCTTTCTGATGTTTGCAACAATAAGCTGTCTTAGTCTAGTTCAATGGAAAATCTTGATTGCCATCTTCAGGAAGCTGTATGTTCCATATTTCCATTTCCTTTTTGGTCAGAATAAAATACTAGAGATTTTGATGTGAATAATAAAATTCCAACTCTAATGGCCCATCATAGTACCCCACAGAATTAAGTTTTACACAAAACAAGTTTGTGCTTTCTGCACAAGACAATAGCAATGAAAATGTCTCACTTACAGCAGCAATATAAACAATGTTCAGTGTTATTACATCTACAGTCTTATTAGCTAACATATTGCCCTTGAAAACTGAAAATAAAGGAACTTTCTGCACCTTAAGATCAACTTGAAACTTTAACAATGCTCGAAAATATTTATGCTTTACTCTAAGATTTTTATGCATTTTTTTCCCACAGTCACTTGTCCACTTACTCACTTATTCCCTATTATACCAGGGCAAATCAGATAAACTATAAGCTATTGTCAAATAATCACAAGCAATCCTCTCTTTGAAGTACTATCAATATTACTTGATTGACAAATATAATTATTGAATGACAATCATCCTCTTCCTCTGTCATTAGAAAAGCGTTGAATTCCTGTGATCATCCTATTAACAACATTAGAACAGAGTTGCAAAGAAATGCTATCACAGGAAGGTCTATCTCATTTAACTGCCTAGAGAGATAAACATCCCTTGTTAGGTAATTATGATTAGCAGGTCACCATCTTATGTCATACACATAAAAATTGAATTCCTCTATGTCCTCAACTACACGTGGTGACTTTTCATGTCAGGAACAGCATCTTACTAATATTTTCCCTGTTACTGGTGTAGATGTGAGGAAAGAAAGAGGGTTATGGCAGCGCTCTCTGTCCCTTCTCCAAATTGGATGAGGCTTACGAAAGGGCATCCACGTTGCGCTTGCTCTAAAAACTGGAGCAAAGCGTTCTCTCCTTGTTGAGCAGCTCTTTTAGAGTTAGATTTACTATGAGGGAGGTTAAGGGATAATTTCCTGCAGGATCACTATTCTTTCTCACGTGCTAGGAGATTGCAATGCCGCAAGAGTAGCGCCCTTAATAAGGTTCAATGCAATCCCTTCAGCTCTCCCTATAACTACCATATCAACATCACTTACTGGATCTGCACTTAAGAACTGTACCCAACAGCTATAATTTACCCCATAATTGTCTCACTACTTAACATCATTTTTGAAACATATACATTAGGGACTCACTAAACCATTACCCACTGGGGACAATATTTTAGTATGTCCCTGGTTGCCATCATTTTAACTAGTGCACCAAGTCTGAATTCATCATTTTCAGAGCTTGAATTCATCTTTAGTATCTTCAAAGGCATGAATTACTACAGTTTGAGCAAATGATTCTAGGATTTTCTACTGGGTAGATCTTGCCTCTTCTATGCAAATTCATAACATACCAATCAACGCATTAAGTGTTTCAAAAACCGACCATTTCTAATTCAGTATTATACACCAAATATTAAAAAAATACTAAGTTATTGTGGGATCTGAAGCTCTCCCACCACATGATCATGACAACTGTAAGTCAGAACATAAAGTCACATTTGCACTTTGCTCATAATACAACTCTTGCTCAATTGAACAAGATACCTTTGAATTTCTTCCCTTCACATGGCTTGCCTCCCCCACCCTTTCTTAAGAATAGACATAAAACTGCTCAATGTTCTTCCCAAAGTTGATTTTTTTTTTTTTTGAAAAGATTCTTCTTGCAATTTGCCTGGGACACTGGCTCAACTAACAGCTTTTAAAGATGTATTTTTTCTAGAGATGCATAAATATAAAAAAAGTAAAAAAATCTGGAGCTGTTTGATTGGTAAGATACAAACTTTTCTGATTTTTATTTTCTCTCCAAGAAGGGGAGAAGCAGTAAATAACTCACGGCTACAGTCCTGTATCAACCTATACTCCTCTCTACTGCAGACTCCCTCAAAGAAGAGACTTCCTTGAATCTTTTAGTGTTTAAGCACTCACCACAGTTTATATCACCAGATCAAATGAAAATCAAATAATGACTATCAAACCTTACAGTCGGTTAGCCGCATCAGTACCAACTGGTCAACTAGTTAATTATTTCAAATAATTTCTAAACTTAAAATTACACCTAACTTTAAAAGCAAGTATGATCCTTCGGTAAATAAACATAAAGGACAGAAAATTTCTCAGTAAAAAGAGCTCTTACTTTGTACCTTTTGGATCTATCAATACTTGCCAGCAATTAAGCTACAGAAATAAGATGAAATAGAAAGTAGCAGCTTTGTGTAAAAAATACACTACACAAAGACAAACATGACGGGATTTCTGTTTATATATTATGGATGCATGTATTTTTCTATATGTAGATCATAGACTTCTAGCTGGATTTAAAAAATAAATTAAATTTTTTAAATCTGTATTTGAAAGTTAATCTATTTAGAAAAAAATCTTGGTATTGGAAGAAAGCAGAAGTATCAGTACAACATTTTCATTTGTTAGAAGTGCAGCTTTAGTGACAAATATATCAAGTTGCACATTTTTAATACAGCTGTTTTTATTATTTAGAGCCTTAAGATTTGATACAGTTTTCCCCCATCATATTATTCTGTGGGGACAATATAGATGCACAAGAATGAACGGGATTCTATTCTCTCTCTCACATCCACCATAGTGTGAACAAAATTCTGCTTGGTGAGATATACCACAGCTAGCCTAAACTCAAATTTAGTTTCAGATCATCTGCTACACTTTTTAGGCCTACAATTAGAAAAGCCTTCTTTTCTACTTGTAAAATGACCATAACTTAGCTCCATGTCAAAGAACTCTGATAAATATAGCTTTAGAGTTTTGTTATTTTTACAGTTCTTTCTCTGTTGAAGGACTTCATGCATTTGCCCACCCACAGCATATTTTGGCAGATGCACAGAATTACAAATGGTCTCCCAAGCAGGCAACTTCAGCAGCATTCACATTCATAAATATACAAAATCTTATCAGCTAGGTTAAAAACAGCTTCTGTTGAAAATTTTTTGTAGGCTTACTCAGCCTCAAATCCTTCTACATAATTGAATATTCTGATTTTATTTGTCACCTAATAGATAATGGGTTACCTAACAACAGCTGATATTCTGTGCTTTTGGATCATTTCAAAAGCTGGACTTTGGGAGTTTTTTTGGTATTATCTCTCCCTTTCCATCAAGAGCTATGACTTGTAATACATGCTTGTAATTATTACCTATTATACAAGCATCACTATAAAATTCTTGTCAAGAACTGTAACCACCATCATCTCCTTTTCTAACCTGTCTTACAAAGGTTGACTCCATCCATAGTAAAATTCTTATTGTGAAAATTGTCCTATCATGTTTCTATTGCACTCAGCTATCTTTAATTTCTATTTCATCAGAAAAAGTACTTGTTCCTCTTTTTCATCTTTTGCATTGTTTAGATTTTATGTAATCCCTTCGGTATAATAAAAGTGGTTTCAAGCATTGCAGGCACAATTCTACACCCATTTTGATTCTTAACTACATCTGCAAATTGATAGTAAGGCATTGAAAAGAGCACAAATAATTTTATTAGCATTTAATTTTGGAAATAGGATAGCATCAGCAATGTTAGAAAGGCACTTGAAATAAAAACAAAGAAATTAAGACTCCCAAGCACAGTGCTTGAAGGACAGACCAGAACTGAAGAGATAAACACATACTTCAAAGTATATTTGACAAGCGCTAGAAGTTTAAAATTCATCATTTCAGTATATTATCTATTTAAATGAGGTCCATCTCAAGCTTTATCAGAATAAATCACTAGGAAGAATGGAAAAAAAAAAAAAAAAAAAAGCAACTCAGGTTTTGCCTGGGGTCTTCAAACTTCCTTTATCTCTTTCACTTTAGCTTTTGTATCACATTGACCTTAGTAGCCAATAACCTTCTTAAAGACAGACAATGGCAAATGCTTAATTTTTTTCTTAGACTAATCAGTATTCTTTGAAAATACTGACTAAAAAACTTTAACAAGTTACCTGTACCTCATTCTGGTGATTTCTGTTTGAAGAATTTTATTTAGTGCTTCACTGAATATGCTGGTGCAGCACTTGTACTTCCCCGACTGCTAACAGAATAAGGGCTTAAATGAGAGTGAAGCAGCTAAGGTTAGATCTGGACAAGACGATGTCAATACTAATAACTAGTATTCCTGACAAAGTAGAATCAAGCCCACTCAATAACACGGGGCCAGCCTACACGACAACACAGCGTAATCTAAAAAAAGAGTTATTTGAATTTAGATCTCTAAATTCAGATTAGATAGCCACACAACAAGCCACTTTAAGAAAACTTCTGAGTACTCAGGAGTCTCCCTAAAGTACACTGAAGGTATTCAAGTCCTGTAGAAAGTAAACTGAAAGAGGAAACAAGGCAGCCAGAGTTTAAAATTACAATACAATGCCCAAATTCTTTTGATGAATACAGATAATATTTCATAGGAGGAATATCAACTAATTGTGCAAAAAAGGCATAATAAAAGTAAATGTATTTATTACTTTGCTATACATAAAACTTTATGCTTTACATCTTCCCAACTTTCCACAAAGATGTTTCATTGAAAAGCAGAATTACAAGCATTTGGCATTGCTTAATGGTATTTAAGAGAGTTTAATGTCAAAATTAATTAGATTGTGAGATCTTAATTTACTTGAACTGGTAATGACAGTTTTCAATAAACTGCTATTAGTGCAAGAAAATGCACTCACAGTATCTGTAATGAAGAAGAGAGATGTAAACACACCTAAAGAAAAATGGGACTACCACTAAATAAATTGCTTTTGCCAGTAATTGCCTTATGGGCACATTCTAAGACAACTTGCAAGCTGACAGCAGTAAATTTTATAGTGATAATTGAATGCTGCATTATCTTCTATAAGGATAAAGTGTAGGCATGGGGGTGAAAGGGAGGAGGGATAGAAGAGAAAAGACAATTTTTTTCTTTTTTTATATAAAGACCATGCCAAAGGAAATGCAAATTCCCAGTTTTGATGTCTATTTTGAGGACCTGAAACAAGGCTTTTAATCAATGTATTATACATCAAATTGATAATGTTAACTTCTGATTATTCAAATGTATGAAATATTCATAGAGAACTGTCCAAACTTTTACATTTCTCAGACTTCTTTTCTCTATTAATTATCATGCCTGGAAGCTTTTTAGTAAAAGCAGCAGCCATCAGCCTGACTGAACCTGACAAGCTAGCAAGGCCCAATTACACTGGCACTCTGTGGCACTTTGATGTACTGGAAACGAAAAGAGATAGGGGCAAATTGTATAGCACATTATGTTAATGACTTGATTTAATCCAGCCACTAAACTTTATGTAGCCTGTTAAAAAAGATGCTAACACTAATTACGCCACTTTGGAAAGGAAAGAAGGGGACAAGCATTTCATACCGACAAAGTGAAGCTCATAAATGTTGTAAATGAAATGAAACAAAATGAAGTAATCTATGATTAATTATACATCATAGACAAGAAGAAAAGAGAAAGAAGCAAGTGGTATAGCTAAGCACTGGAAAATCTGTTAGATTCCTTTTATGATCAACATATCTAAGAAATAACCATGAACTGTCTAATTTGCAACATGCGAAAAAGAAACAGTATGATCTTAAATGGCTTAAACAGTTTGGCATACAGCTCAGATTTATAGGATAATTAGCATAACAATCTCTAAAAATCACAAGTCGTATTTACAGTGTTTGATTACTTGCAGGATATTCATCTCAAAAGATAAAAGACACTGATATTTAATCTTTAAAAAAAACCCAACAAATTCAATCTCAATTTTCACAAGCTGTATTCTTTAAATTACCATAGTTTTCAAATACAACAATGCCTTATTTTAAAACCAAATTTTTATCTAATTTCTTGCCTTAATAGTTCATAACTTTTGTTGTCTTGTGTTTTGTTATCTACCTTTCTTGAACACACGCTTTATTACTGGATGAAGGGATCAATGGAGAGAAGTAGAAGTTAATGAACCATAAATGAATCTACACTCAAAACTCTTTCAGAAGTCATCTGAAATAATTTTGGTCTAATTAAATACAGGATAACTAGAAATGTATTCATCAACTGTATTGCTGTTTGGCTTAATGGTGATGAGTATTAGTCATTTTAGTTCACAAAGTTACAGGTGAAATTTTTTAAACATTTTTATATAAAACAACGCAATTTCATCTTTCAAAATACCTTCTGTATCTCTCTTCAGCCTATATGAGTGATAATATTTCTAAATTCCTGCTAGAGCTTATAAAAAAGGAGCAGTATTTCTCACATAAAATATTGCTTATTATTGCTAGTTACTTTATAAGATGCCACACAGACTTTACTTTGCATAAAGAATACAAGAATCAAACTCCTCTAGGTTATTACATATCAGAACATTAAAAAAGTTAAGGCCAGTAGGATATAACCATATGATATTACTGGTCCTTTCAAAGGAAACTAAGAAAGACCCAAGAAGTATTAACCATTAGACATATCATAATCACTTTTTTTAAGTGCTAGTTTTTTCTTTTTGAAAACTGTTTGGTCAGCTTCGGGTCTAAAAGCACAAAATATATACTTAGAGAGCCATGCTATTGAGAAAATGTTCAAAGTAAATATTCCAAATTTGGGTTATTTTATGTTATTCTGTATATGTAACTTTATGGCCATTGATTGCTGGTTTTAAGCACAAATCCAACAGAATATCATTTCTGTACATGTCCACAAATAATAATGCACAGAAATGAACACTGAAGTGACTGGATACTGCACAAGCACAGACTTTCTTGAAAACTGATCTTCAGTTCTAAAATTATTGGGAAGTCAAGAACAAAAAAAAATCCATTTGGTTGAACTGGAAAATGCATCTAATTTTGCATGATATTAATAGCTTCAAGCTATGCAATTGCCATTTCAACAACATTCAATCAAGTCAACATACAACATTCAATCAAGTCAACATACTGCGATGCAACACAGCTGGTAGTGAAGCATTGTAGACTTACTACAGGCCTTGAAAAGTGGAATTATTCTCCTCTTCCTCAGAAAGCACTGGAAGAAGGAAGAGTGCACATTTTCTAACAACAAAGGCAACAGATAGGACTGAACAACAAGACTAAGTTCTTTACAGTCACGTTTACATAGTTATATTCTTTGGTTAGGGAGATTTTGTCCAGGGTTAAAATTTGAACCCAGACTGAAATTAACTATAAATCTCTGCTCCTAAGTTTTTTTCTTTTTTTTGTGGTATAACAAATACATCATAGAAAAATAGTAATAATTATTATATATCCTAATTTTCTACAGTTGGCTTTTGGTTGGCTCAACACAGGGAAGACCAATACCTGACACTTACTAGAGGGAAACGAACTAAGGGTTTGCCAGCAGCAAAAATCCCAGATGACAACAAAGAAAAAGATGACAACAAACAAAATTACTGTTAAAGGAAAAAAAGTGTGCTGAAGCACCTTCTTCAAATAACACAAGGCTTTCATGACTTTTTGGGTCTTTTTTAATTAAAGGCTGTTGTGAGTTATATAACATATACATTCCCATAGTATGAATCATTCCTCAAAAATCAGACTTTATTTTTTTTAATTTTTATAAAGAAAGAAGGAAAGACTAAAAAAGTGAAAATATGTATCAGTAAGCACCAGCTGGCTATCTGATTCATCACAAACTTAAGAAAGACGAGAAATCATAGCAAGTAAAAGCACTGAAAATAACACAGAAATAACGTACACCATTGTGAGTATCAGTAGATATCAGAAAAAGAGTCAACACATACATTGGAAGGGGACTGAAATGAGGTCCAATTTGCCAAACAAACAAACAAACAACCCACAATTTTTTAATCCTAAAAGTGAAGACACTTTCTATTATCCAAGCATATTTTTTCATGTCCATTGCAACGTCTGAGGTAACTTATTTTGAAAAAAAGTTTTTTAGTTATTGGCTTCTACATTTTATCTAGCCAGGATGTAAATTTTCTTTTACATATTCAACCTAAACCCTATTTAGATATAAAGTTTATAACTTGATACAGACAAAGAGATGCAGCAGAAACAATGAAGGAGTCTACAAGATACATTTATAATCCAGTGATGGATTTTTAGCTCACAAAAATCCAAATAAAGATTGGCTTGGGATAGTTTATATGTACGTTGAAGAATATTTTAAATAAGAATAGGAATTTGGTTCAGCTAGGAGGAGGGAAATAACTGATATGATTACGGGTGACGGGGGGAGGGGTAGAAGCAAACGAATCCTCAGGTGGCCCAGTGTCCTGAAAAAATAGGCCTGCGCTGATGTGAGCTTGGTGGTCCAAAGCTTCATGGGGGAAAGATTTCTTTATTTGGGCCCACCCAAAAATAATATTTAGGTTCAGGAGATGGCAACATATGAGAAACATCCTCTTTTAGGTACTGCATGATTCTTGCCTGTTTTTTTTTTTTTTTTTAATTATTATTAAAAATCACTTTTAAACTTAGCCAAACAGGCTCCGTTTCCCTATTGGGAACTTCTTCTGGGAACTCATGAAGCTGTCATGTAATAAAAATTAATCTTAAAAAGAGACACTAGAGAAATATAAACCTTTAAGGACAGACAGTATGTGGGTAGGTATCATGTAAATAAATACATAAATCTCTAGCACTACTCCATCAGAGCACTTTATTTGAATCAAAAGAATAATTAAAATGAGCCTTTAATCAGAGACCAGGATCTATGTAAAAAGTGATGTGATGGTTTGAAATCCAAGCAATCCAATCGTTTTTATTTATGACAGTAATCCTTAAAGCTCTTGGTATACTCTAAAGATTTCCTATGTTAGATTCAAATGATACTTTCACATAAAATTTGAAGAGTCATCATCAGGTAGTCATATGTGTAACTATCTGACATGAAAGCTCAGTTTTTGAGATTCACTGAAAAAACTGGGTTCAGTTTGCATGTAAGATACCATGAATTATAAGCACAATATGGCCATTAGGTTAACCATTCCACTGTCTGTGCAGAAGTGTCTATTTGAACTGGAAACAGGCAAACATACATTAGTCAAAGACTCCTTAAAATCCGACCTTAGAAATATCGAAACTTATAGGATGTTAGGCTTAAAATATTTTTCTTAGATTTACCAAACATTTAATTTCCAAAAATACTCTGACTGACCTGTTTAATATTCTTGGATACTGGACTTGGAACAATACAATCATCGCTGTCAGTTATTATTGATTCAACGGCATCATTTGCCTGTCTATCATCTTGATCTGCTAAAACATGAACATTTGTTGAGAAACCTGATAGCAATATATTAGCTTTTCTAACAAACATAAAACAACAGTGCCAGGTAGATCTTCCTTTCCTTGCAGATGATAACATTGGCAAATCAATGACCTTTAAAGTGTTCTAAAGAGTCTTTTTTCTTGGTTTCCTAAAAATCCTAATGTTTCCCAGAGGAAAGGTGATGAGTGCAATGATACAAGTCTCTCAGATGAACTGCAGTACAGACAATGATCAGCTTTATATAAGAGCATGGACTGAATTTGTGGATTTCTTCTAGTTAGGTTTAACATCATGCACATATAAAGAAGAGAGTATTCTTTTCTTTTTTTAAATAAATTGGTCTTCATGCAGATGGACTATTTTCTAAAGCATTCAGGTCTCTCTTTTCTGGAATAAAATTACTTACAAACACAACAGGGAGTCATGTTTTTCAAGTTTTACTAACAAAGAATTTTTGTGCAGAGTCTGCAAACAAGTGAATGTAAAATGCTAGCATCCTATTTGTGCCCCCCCCCCTTTTTTTTTAATAGTATCAAGGATTCAGTTTATTTCCATGATGCAAAGTTTAAACTCAGAGGTAGAACAGGATGACCTGGCTTTTATAACCTTTAGGTAAATCTGTTTCTAACAACTTTATGTCACATACGTGATATGACATACTACCCTCTCACTGTCTGAAAGGATCTCTGATGTCAGCATTGGCTGTTATCTGCAGACAAAAGGAGAATACTCATTAAAATAGTCTTTGTAACAGCATAGTTCTAAGGAAGAATATAAAGACATTTAAAATAGAAGCCAGGTTTCCTTTAATATTTAATGAATCTAGGTCAGATACCAGATTTTTGCATTCAATTACCATGCAGTTTCCATTTGGGCTGAAAATAACACCTACATACCCACCACCTAGCTTCAGCTATAAAGTACACCAGAATATCATTTCTGTCATGAAGCTTCTCATAATGAGGCAGCTCCCACTGCTAGGAAGAAATGCTTAAAAAATGGAAAGAGACATAGATTTATTAAGGAAATAGTTACTTATTCTTAAAAATGCATTCTACCTTCTGGTTCCAATTCTTCAGTTATTTCTGTTTCATCTCCAGAGGTACCTGAGCTTTGGTCAGCCAGCTGTCCCTCAGACAGATGGGAGAGGTCATCTTTTTCCTGTTGACTTTCTTCAGCAATCTCCTTCACCTTATCACCTGCCGGGCTTTCTTGTTTAACCTCACATACCACATGCAATACAAAAACAGATAAACTTATAGCCTTTATAACACTCCTTTAATAGTAGAATTATGGCTCATGTTCATTATATCTAGTCTTTTAAACAGTTATGCTGTTGATGCAGTGTAGGAGGCAATGAGAAGCTGATCAGTTTTCAACTGCCATAACAAATAATAGACACAGTAAAAAGACAAATATCTAACGATGTACATTTGCTAAAACATAATTTTTATAATCATTTGGTACCTGTCAGCATATACACAGGCTCTTAGATTTCCAAACATACATTTGCATTTCAGCTCTTACAGTTCTAAAATACTCATTTTCCAAAAAATCTTACTCAGTTGGCAATTTTATAACTTAGCTTATACAATATTTTCTGTTTCCAAAGCAAACTGAAATCATATAAAAAAGAAACAGCTTTGCAGTTATATGCTGAACACTACAAGCATGTCATCTAATGTAAAAGAACTTCTGTGCATAATTTACTTTGAGGTAAATCAAAGTAAATCTTATTCCCTTCTTTCACTTGAAGTACAATTACATATAATAATACCTCATCAGCAGATATAACATTAGAGACATGGCATCTCTCATGGAAATTTGCTAGAAAATTATGTACAACCTATATTAAATAATTCTCTAGGAATGAATTTTCCAGAGTTAGGAACACTAAGGCCTCATCTCCCCCTCTAAGAATATATGAGAGAACTTTCAGTTGTCTACAGAACATCCAGGTTTTCCAAAACTGTTTTATACTTAGACCAGATTATTCCCTGAATAGTTATTTTAAATTGCTCTAAGACATTTGGAACCATACATGGAATAGTCAAAACAGTGAAGTGCCTTCTATAAATGAAGTTCATCCTGGAAGTTTTCAAATGGTAGACAACAGGCTTTATGTCTCTTATACTCCTCCCTGGCATAGACAATGTGTCATAACTCAGCCATGGTGTATTCTAGACAATGCTTGGCCATTGCTGATAAATAATTGTTTCAGTGACAGAACTGCATTTTTGTGGACAAAATTTTCACAGAAAGAACACTTTTTGATTAATCTACTTGGCCAATACCACCCAATGTGGTGGAAGGGAGACAGCTTTTTAATGAAAGCCCAAAATGAGCTTTAAAAAATAAAAGTGAAAGGAAGATAAGGGCCAGTGAATAACGGTTCTGTTACACCACTAGAATTTACAGTCTGACAATCTGCCACAACAGCTTAAGGTCCCAACCAATTGCAATATTACAAATAACAATATTTGATACTTTTCTTCTCCTCGGAATACTACATATTTAGCAAATATTCCAAAGTTAGTGCATTCTTCTTCATTCCCTTTCCCCATCCCTTATATAATAATTTTTAGAGGGAGGACAGAATAAACTTCAACTGAATGCAGAAAGAAGTAAGTAGAGATATTCCTGCCTACTAACCAAAAGACAAGAATATCATCCCAAGGAGTCACTCTTTTTTCTACATATTTCAGGGATGTTTTTGAGATCTCATTCAATCATAGTTTTGTATTTAATGCATGACTCTGAAGACACATCATATAGCTAGAATTCAAATACACTATTGAAAGCCACAAAAACTGAATAATCTCATATCATACCTCTGAAACACTTGGAACTGTTGAAGCCTTAATCTTCTGTGCTAGTTCCTTGTCATTTTCAACAGTAACAGAGCCCTAAATTATGGGTAAAATAAGGGAAGCATTTAATATAAACTACACGATTAACACACAAAAGTAGTTATGAATTTACTAGCAGAGGAACATTTGGACAGGAAATTATGGCCTCTTTTGCTTCCCTGCATTAGCTTCTGCTCTCTGCTAGAGCTTCCACCCATGAGGCTGGACAATTCTTAGTGTGGCTGCTTTGGGCCCTAATGTGTGTCAAACCATTTATCACACTTTTTAGTGAGTTTCCCTTTTCCAAAACAACTACTTGCTTTTGCATGTGGTCCATTAATATCCAAGAACTAGATTCTCTGCTATTCAGAAAATGAAACACACTGTTCCTGTTCATTTTTGGTTTTAATCTGTTAAGCTTCTAATTTTCTTGCATGGACACTTTTGTAATGTCAACAGAAGACTTAGACTTCAGAGAAACCCCAGCTATTTCATTATTAATTATTAATAACACTTTTGTCTGTACCCAGACAATGAGGCTTGGATTTTGAAAGCAGCTAAAGGAGCTGACTGCCCAGTACTGAATGACTTCAAAGGAGACAGAAGAGCTAACTCTCTCCCTTTGAAAAACATAGTTTATGAAAAATTATCAAATTTTGAGAGGTCACTCTATGGACAACTGAAGATATGAGGTGCTATGTCTGTAAGTATATGGCTAACATTTCAGTTTTCCATATGTAACCTTTCAAAAGATTTGATTTCACTGATATTTCAATTTTTTAAAAATTAAAAATTACAAGAGATTGATTTTATTCCTATTTACAGTCCATACTGTGCAGTTCAAAACAAAGTTCTAATCATGGTAAACTAGGCAATAGCAGAAAGAGCTGTGGAGTGAAAGCTGATGTTGCATTTCCAAAAAGAAATTTAATCAAGGCATTTACAAATGGAAAAAATGGGGAAAAAAAAATCACAGATAGTTTTTACTTAATTAATGCAATACATTATGATTAACTAATAACAATACTCATAACTAATAGCCCTTTATAATTAGGTGTTAAGGTATCCATTTTAATTTACTGGATTTAATTAAAAAAGTAAATACAGTCTATTCTCAATTATCTGAAGGCAATTTATGTAAGATCAAATAAAAATTTACACCACAGAGAAGAAGTACTTGAGCTAGTTCCATGCAGAGCCATCTAGAGTCTAGAAGGATGTACACATGATAGTGCAGCCCAGGTCTAGAAGTATTATAACGGTTTCCACAGAGCTTGTCATCTCAGCTGATAACCCTTGTGGACTCTGAACCATGTCAAATTGTGTATCTCATTGCCACAACACTTAGGATCTGTGTGGATCAAGCTGGTTTCTGTAGAGCCATTTAGAGGTCTGTGCAGGTGGCACACAGTACAAAGCCACTTTAATTAATAACCCAGGGAGATGGGTAACACAGTGCAGAGACAGTTAATTGGCCCTGTTGGAAGCAACCTTAAGTCCATGAAAGCTGAAGCTAGTAAACTGTGGTGGACAGCAAGCAATTCAGAGGGAGTCACACAGATATCCTTGTGTTGTGCTCTCCAATCTATATGCAGTACTATGCTATCATTCATTGCCCGGGACATCCCAGTCTTTTGTTGCTTAAATAACGAGTGTTCACTAATAGTTTTACAGGTTGTCCACAGTGTGACATAAACAGTCTTTCTTGCTTCAACATGCATAAGCAAAATACTTAAAACTTACTCTCCTGTGTAATGAACTGACATCCAGAAAAGATACTTTCTTGTCTGCTTGAGCTGCACGCTGCCTTGGCTTAGGTGTTGGTATCTATAATATACAAATAGAGTTAAAGACCATTTATTGCTGTATTCTAATCACCTTATTTTACCGTAAATTCTGAAGGACCCTAATTTTTCTTGTAGCCAAATGTAATTATACTAAACTTAGATATCGTCAATTCTAAACAGGCAAGATTATGTAAATTTTGTCTGAATCGGCAGCCATGCAAAATGGAGATAACTTTCAGAATAAAGCCACAAACAGGTGTAACAGACTACAGCATCCATGGAATGCAATGGGAGTTCTAGGTGAAAAATAACTGCAGGATTGAACTCAAATAGCATCATATATCTGGCAGAATGATTTATTATTGTTATACATGGAATGCTTAATTCTTTTTCTTGTTCTGTAGGCTTACCGTATTTTTGACACCATCCCCTTCATCCTTTTGGGAAATGTTGACATAGAAACAGTAAGAGACTGGTAATAGTTGCAAAATTAACAAAATGGCCTAGAAATATTTCTGTCTTGATGTTACAATACAAAGGAGAAAAAATAAACAAGAAGTGGCTTATTGCTTTTCATGCTTTACTCTCTTGATGAAGGTAGAAATTCTCCTTCACTTCCATTGATTTTTATGCACAATAATTTCCTTATTCTACTTTTTATTTATGAGTTTGTTTATGAATGATTTTAAGAAACTAATTTGGATATCTTAGCACCATGCTCCAGGCAACAAAATAACAAGGGGCGTGGCGCAGACACATGTGACTACACAGGGCTTGGGTCTAGCTGCTTGAGAATTCTTTTGGCCCAAAGTTATCCCTACTGACTGAGTTCTGACCAAGTTTCTAAGAGACCACAGATATAATAGGTGGCTGACTTCATGACTGTCACAAATTTCAACCTCAGATCTACTACAAACCTACGACTACTTCATTTTAAAGAGGACAGCTGCACTGAAAACAGAATTAAGAAGCATTAATTTCATAAGGAAGATACTTAATGTCTGTTATTTCTCTTCTCTTTTCCCCACTGCCCTTTTGCTAACCAGTTACCTACCATTACAGAAGACCTTTGTAGGTTATGGACACAGGAAAAATTCCACTTCCGAAAGGAAATTCAAGATGGTGGTTATATGAAGTATTTGTACTAAGCATTATTTTACAGTAAGGACAAATTCTAGTCGTCAGGGAAGAACTCAATGACCTGATGTAATATGTCTTTTGTATCTCTTAACTTCTGTGAGTTTGTTAAATCACTTACTGTCATTGATGAAGTAAAAGAAGGAGACAGGGCTGGAGCCTGCACTTCCTCCTCCTCCAGTAATTGAGTTACCATTGATTTCTCATTTTGAATGTAATTTACTAAGTCTGCAGCCACTGCTGACCCACTTGGTGGTAAATAGACAAACTTCCATTTCAACTCAACTCTGATAGTACCAGTAGCACATCTTTCAGAATCTGTTAGTTCAAAAGTACCTGAAAGCAAAATGCAAATCTTATCTAAGTACCTTATTTTAGACATACACAATAAATGCAATACAGATCAGAATGTGTGTCAAGAATTAAATGACTTAATAGCTGTAATTTTAGAAGCCAAATAATGTCAAAACATTACCTTTTGTAGTTCCAAATATCACAGAGGACATTCAGAAATGTAGGATTTAGAAGGAATGTCACGGTTAACAGGTATAACTCACTAGATTACTGTGTTCTTTCAAGATATGTTGTTGGTTTCTCAGACAATCCAATACCACACAATTGATCTTTATCGACATCTTTCAATATCTGTCTTAACCAAAACATTTTCTTTTTTTTAGTAACAGTTACTTTTGTTAAAGAAAATTAAATGGGTTTTAAATATCTGTAAGTTGTTAAATCTTTACCAGAGAAGAAATACCTTAAATTCACTTGCAAATTTTCCCCTTTTATCCATTTACGTGGGATCATTATAGACCCATATATATAAATTGTATAAATATCTCATAGCTGACACAGAAATAACTATTACGCAGTTTTATTATAAACACTGTAGCAAGTTTGCAAATGATACCAACTTGTGGGGGGCAGTCCATGCACTGAAGGCAGGGCTGCTCTTCACAGAAAGTGGAAAAAGGGGCAGCAACCCTGGAACGTTCTGTTAGTCCTGTTTTAGTGACCAAAAGAGATATTTGAAGCTCTTTTCTTTCTCTAACATTTGAAGTTTACTCATTATATTAAAGAATCAGTTTCAAGCTCTGACACAGACTGTTCATTAGCCATGACTTAAGTAACACTATGATGCAAAATTTCTTTCCAGGATTTCACTGGAGTTTAAAATTCTGTCAAACTAGAACCATAGATGATAGGTAAGGGTTTTTCTTTGTTTTGGTTCTTAAAGAGATTTAAAGAGATATGCAAAAGGAGATAAGGATTTTGTTAGCCTTAAAAAGGTCAAATTCTTACCTGAGATGCATCTGTCATGTGCTAAAGAAATTAGCGGTACATTGGCTTTTCCTAAATAACCACCTTCTTCTGGTTCACCATCATCAAATACATAAAATGTTAAGGATTCTGATTTTAGGTATCGGTCTAAATCTGCATTCATTGGCACTTGAAAACACATATGGTCATCTATTTGTGGGTTGTTGCTGCTAGGAATGATGGGAGTATCGTGGTCTGCAAAATCAAAGAACTTGTAGACAACATAAGGATTTGGCTGAAGATGTTTTTTCCTGGACTGTAGACTGTTACAACATTTTATTGTAATGTAGAGTTCATTTAAATTGCCATCTGTTGAAGTGCTGACTTGGGCAGTTCTGAGTATCTGCTGCATTAAACGAAAAAGAAGTTAAATTAAAAACATTAGAATTCTTATGTTGCTGCACTCTAAGAACTATATAAATAGAAAAAATAACTGATTGCTTGAATGACACTCCAACTACTGTTTAACTTCTTGCATCAAAATGTTACTTGTTCTATAAATTCAGCTACATCTCTCTTTGGTTGTAGGTATAAAGAAATAAGAGGTTAATCCTTTCCCGTCTGTGATCAGCTTTATTCTCCTAAAACTTTATTGTCCACTTGTCATTTGATTACCTACAAAATAGTGAAGATCACAGTTTTAAGTGATTCACATCTAGTGCCACTTTCAAATTAAAGATTCTGATCTTGACAGCTATTCTGTATCAAGATATAATTTTTATAACTGTAGTCCCTTTTATATATTTTTTCAATAATTAAATTGTACTGCAAATTAATTTGACTCAGTATTTTCTTTTTCCAAAACCTTTACATACACAAATAAATTCCAAAAACAGAAATTAGCATGTAAATAGTAAGAATAAATGTTTAAAGTAGATAACAAACTCAATGATTTCAAAAATTTTATCAATTACCTATCATCATGGCCTGTATGTACTGTGGAACCCAAAGACAGCATACTGGGAAATTCATTTTAATAAAAACGGAAGAGTAACAAGAAAACAAATAATAGAGCTATCTTTATATTGGTTTCAAAAGTTTCTACTTTTTTTATTACAATATGTCACAGGTACTTTCATTCATTGTACATAATTATCCTGCCAGTATTCTAGCAATGTTCTGTCTTTTGGTATCTGGGGAAATGTGCATCAATTTGATTTTGTATGATAAAAAATTAAATATTTTGATTAAATAATCCAAACTGAAATAGTTAACAAGAAAGCCAAACATGGGTTTAAGATTAACTACTTAATATGCAACCTTAAGTCTACATTTCAAGCTACGTACAGAACTGGAACAAATTCATTGTAGCAGTTTGCACACAATTCACGTTTCCATGATTTCTAAAACCACACAGGACAGAAAGTTTTTTTATACATTTAGCTAGGGAAAGCTTAAATTTTGGAACACACAACTGAAGCTACTTTTGCAGCTGCAGACAGACAGAACTTTTAACATAATGTAACCATCTGTGCTATAGATATATGACTTTCAGTTTCTGCCATGAAATATTTCCGAAAACTGCAGTGTTTCAGACAGCTCTGTAGAAGCTGTTCTTCATTTCTCTCATTTTTCTGACTTTATTTCCTCCTATATAATCAGTATATTTTATCTACTGTGTTTGAACCTGGAATTTTACAATAATTACAATAAAACTCTTTCTTCCACATGCCTTACCCTTCAACTTTGGCATTTAACAGCTGCCAGAATTTACCAGTTAGTTAAAAATCACCTTTGATTCTTTTAAAATCAGATTTAAAATAAATATTACAATATTAGCAACCACTAAGTTACTCTGAAAATACCTGCACTGACCTATAATAGAATTCATGCACCAAATATACTTCTCAGATTACATTATAGTATAAACTGAAATTCTGGTATAATATAAGCTTATACCGTGGGATAATATAAAACATTAAAGTTACTCCAGGTTTACAGTTATTTAGGCTGGAATAAATAA
This sequence comes from Apteryx rowi, assembly GCF_003343035.1. NCBI lineage: Eukaryota > Metazoa > Chordata > Aves > Apterygiformes > Apterygidae > Apteryx > Apteryx rowi. The sequence continues at coordinate 2,336,625 of NW_020449196.1, read as the reverse complement.
CAAAATGACATGTTAGAAGGTCTACAGCACTTGAATTTATACAGTTAAGCTCGGTTGTTTTAATCTCCTAAGGCAATTATTCAAGATATCCAAATTTCTCTTCTTTTTCTGTCTGTGAATATGGTTTAAGCACGATTATACAGTGAGTTATAGCAACAGAATCCCACCTCCATCTAAGAAAAGGAAAAGTGAAATAATATGACCTTCATACCCAAACTTTAAGAACTTTGAAACCTTTCTTAAAAATGACTCAACCTATAATAGTAATCTGACACTGAGTTGGTTCAACATTCCTGTGTATTGTACTAGAGCAAAGTGTTAACAAAATCTGACACTTACAGGTTAAGTAAATTAAATATATTAATCACATAATTATTTCAAATTTTCAGGCCACAAAGTTATTGACAATTTCAGTAAAAATTAGTAACTGGTTTAAGACTTAGTCTCTTTAGCAAAGCTATGATTCAGCTGGTTCTTGAACTCTTTATATGATAAAAATGTCACTCAACTGATATTTTTCCATTCAAGAAATTTTAAGCTCCTTAACCTTGACTACATAAAGAGTTGAAGTAAATTATTTGAACTGAAAAAGTAATTTTCAATAGTTTATTCCATCAAAACTATTAAGTACAAAACCAAACATACCTGGGATGATTGCTCACGTTCCCTAAAATTGGATGTTATATATCCCAGAGCTTTCGACCTTTCTTTGTAAAGTCTAATAGCTTGATCCATCGGAACTCGTAACCTGATCCAGTACTCTATGGTGCCATAATTTTGGATGTTTCCTTTGATTCCTAAGCAATAAATACATTTATGATTACCTTAAATTTCTTTTCAATGTTGAAGTACTTAAGTCACACACAAAAGCTAGGAAACACCACAAATTAAGTATTAATTGATCTTGTGACTATGCACCATGACAATTTTGGTGACTTGACATGTTCAGTTTATGTCAGAATCAGGAACAACTTTGCTGGCTCTATAAGGTCTAAAAACAAAAGATGAAAATTGGTTCATTTTGTAATCTACAACATTTATTGTCCATGTTATAGAGTCAAATAAAGTTCATTATTTTAATCTCTCTAAGGGAAATAAAGCTAAGGAAAGTTTGGTATGCCAGCAGTTGAAAATGCCCCACAAAGTGGTAGGCAGTTTTAATTACTGGCTAAAATACCACTTTGTAATGGTTTGTCAAACCATATTTTTGACACTGACAAAAGTAGGCAGTTAGAGGCTTCTATATACACTGATAAGGCAAAACACTTCTGGCAGAAAAAGCAAGCAGCATAAACAATTGAGTTCTTTTAAGAAAAGGCTTGTCTACGATATTCTAAAATTGTTTTAAAATGAAGTAAATTAAGAAAAAAACAACAAACAACAAAAAGCAACCCAAATCCCTCTATAGATTACGCTTCTATATGAGATAGTTTTATCAGTAAAGCTTACCTTTTTAATGTTTTACTACTATTATATTTAGCCTTCTGACCTATCAGTTTAAATTACAACCAACCGCTGTAACCATTTCTTCTTTATTTACTAATAAAATATGAGGTGACATATCTATGACACAAGGACCAGGTATGAAGCACTGATCTTTGAAAGTTTTCTAGTACAGAAATGTTTTTGCTTTCAAAATATATTCTGCCAAACTACGTAATTACATATGCAAAAATAAAATAATTCACACATATTAAGTGAAATTCTGGTTTCATTTAAATCAATTACATGACAAAGCTATTGACTTCAGTGGAAGTATAATTTCATCCACTGCTTCACTCAAATAGAAGAGCAAGTCTTGCCCAGGCTAACTTCTTGGATTAAGTTTTATCCATGCCAAACCATAAGTATTAGAATATAAGACACATCATAAAGTGCAACGGGTGTGTTTGTGACTCAGAGCTTATATTTTGTATTTCACAGTGAAGCAAGTAGGGCAATCTTTTATCAGTACCAATCTTAGAGGACGAAAGAAACATTCATTAAACAACTAAAACTAAAACATGGTTAACTACATTCTAAGTAATTCATTAAAATGAAACAGAATGTCAATCTTGTATTATTTTAAAATCTTCTCTACAGTATTCACATAAAAAAATGCTAAAAACTGAATAGTACTACAGTGAAATCAAGTATGCTGCTCTCCTAATGACTTTTTTCCAGGTTGTTGTATAATTCTATTGAATAAGACAATATTATCTCTTTTATTAAAATATTCTTTACATGTGTAATATCACTTTGTAAGTAACCTTTATGCAAGACAAACAATAGCATGCAATTGCCAGACAAGATTCTCTAATGCCACTTCCAGCATCAAGTCTAATATGTCACACACTTTAGTATCACTGTATTAAGACCATCTTTGTCCTCACTCTGTTATGGGCAAAATTTCACCCGTCAAAGCCTTCCCACAACTGTCAGCAGATCAAGAGAACATGCTGCACATCTAAGAGGAAACGCCATGTTGTATAAACCATTTTTTCCTTCTGAAGTACTAATACATGAATTCACTGTTGGCCAAAATACACATTACTTTACTTACAATACTGCACCAAATAGAATAGTTTTTGATATGTTAATTACCAACTAATGTTGCTGTGCTGTAGACCCTGCCATTGTTTTCCAAGATTTCATGAAACTTCAGTTGACATGCAGCAGCTGTTTCATAATCTGTGCCATATGCATGATGAACCTCAAGTGTGATACTGTTTTGCTGTATGTAATGCAAGAAGTAGTCATCAACCCGCACAAGATATTGCGAAGTGAAGTCATAGGATGCGATAAATCCACGCACTACTGGGGTCGTCTGAAGTTCAAAGTCATAGAATGCATAAGTACAAAAAGTTGCAGGTTCCTGGTCACCAAGAGCTTGCACAGCTTCAGTGGAAAAGATCACTTTACTAATATGAATTTCAAAGAGATTCTCTCCTCTTTCTAAATGTAAAGTTTCATCAAATTCATCCACTGGATCATCTGGTAATATTTCTGGTCTGGATCTGTGCTGCTTAGTACCATAGGCAATATCTCTTAGCTGAGCTGCAACAAATAAAGCAGAGCTACAATATGAGTTCCATGTTTTAACATCAATTATAATTAATGACTGAGTAGAGAGGAAAAAGGAGTAACTCAATTATATTAAAAATTTTCCTTTTTTAAAGGTGTTACCAAAAAAAATTGCGTATGTAAAATAATACATCTGCTGCTCATCTAGCACACTGACAACAATCAAGAATACCTCCACAGAAGAGCTGCTTCGATACATATAAAAATAGATGTAGGCTCCTAAAAATTTATAACAAACTACAAGGGAGTTATAAAAAGCAAGAATGCAGAAGCATTAAAGAACAATCAAAGTAAGTATCACTATGCTAAAATGTAGCATATGTATATTTTTGTACAGTTTAACTATACAAAATAATATTACTTGCCAGGGAAAGAAAGAAAAATACATGCTTACAGAATTAGGACATAAATCATCATGCAATCCTGTAGTACAGGGGATGCAATTTGGAGACAAAACATTAAACTTGTTATCAAATTAGGCTTTGTAAGGTATCCTTCAGGTCTCATACACACCATTTATACACTGAACGCATTAAAACAGCATTTTAAATTCATCATATTGAAATGTTTTGTAGGTATTTTTATTATGCCATGACTTCGGGATTTTGAGCAACACAAAATGATTATGTAATCATAGGATAGCAAAGTAAGAGATTGACCACAGATATATAATTTATTTTAAAAAACATCATAAAGTTTTCCTAGCTTTATCCTAACTCAGGAATAGCTGCAGCATAAACTGCTATGTTGATTTTGATTAATAACTTGAACATCTAAGTCAATGGAAGAGCATACAGATGATTTTCCATGAAAGATCTGACTTTTCTACTAGTTTTAGAAACAGAAAGGTGTTTCAGTTGAGAAACTTAACATTTACAATGATAATTTGTAGCAGATAAACTATGTAAAAATTGTAGGAAAGTATATTTCAAAAATACCTTCTAATTTTCTGATGCGTGCAGCCCTAATATCAAGAAGGTGGACATACTGTTCCAGTTTTACCTCATAATCTTTCTGTAGACTTTCCATCTTTTGTGTCACTACTTCAACTTCAGTCTGGAAAAAATATTTACATATAAAAAAGAAAAAGACTTCTGAGGCTTGTCTGAATTAATGTTGCACATGCTTTTGGCTACAAATAGGAAAACTCGGTTAGATTTGAGAAAAAGCATTTAGAGTATGCAAAAATAGTAGCAATTTTTAATTCAACAACACAGCAGTCTGTTCTAATTTCAAGAAAATATAGAATCATTTTTTTAAGAACCATGGAGTAGTTATTCTTTCAGGTGAATGTTCCTAATGGTTTATTTAATGATTTTGTGATTTTAAACTCAAATTGAATGAAAATCTAAAATATGATCTGCAACAACCCAGCAGTGAAAGTAGTGTATTGTGGAAAAGGAAGCTTATTTGATAAGTACACTCATTGCTTTTCATGTGAGGACTTGATAAGAGCTCAGAGATAATCCSAAGAGGGCAAGTATTTGAGGGTTCTAATCAGGGTGAGTCAAAAGACTAAATTTATAGGCATTTGGATCTCACACTTTTTAACAGCAGCAAATCTTATGTTAACTTACCTAAAAAACAGACTGGCTTTGTTGCTGAACTTCCAAGTCTTAATTACAACTTCATATTTTCCTAAGGGAGAACAAGTTCCTGTGCTACAAATGTTAAAATGTTACTATCTGGTTATTTTCCACTATGAGTAGAGGTTAGTACCTGGTAATCTTTGTTAATTTTGTGCTGTACTATTAACATATTCCTTGTCTTCTCAAGTTCTTGCACGGTTTCTGCATGTGTTAATTGAAGGTCTCGCATGGACTGTTCCAAATCTTTATGGATGCCATCTACTTTTTCAAAAATCGTAAGGTCTCCATTCTTCTCCTGCTTTTGAACCTGAAGCAATTTAAAAAATTACTGGAACAGACTTTTGCAAAATAATTGGATGCATTTGTGCATGGTTAAATGTAACTTTGGGATAGAATTCTGGAACTAAATAAGACAGGCCAATTTTGTAAATTTTGAGTGTGTTGTAGTACAAAAATTAGGAATGAGGTAGACCAATAACTGTCAGGATTACATTCAGGAGGGTAATCTATTGATCATCAGGAACCAATTAAAAAGTATGAGATACTTAAAAGCAATCATTCTCTTCTATCCACTGAAAACACAAGATCCTTATAGATTTGCCTTTTATAGAATAACTAACACTTTTTTAGTGAATACACAAAACCAGAATTATTACTCTCCAGGCTTCTAACACAAATACTGGCATTTTAATTTTGGTGTAATAGTAGTAAATTTTTCACATCAGTCTCTTTTTGCTTTCCTTTTTTCATTAACATTATGGAATTATTACTGCAGTTAAGTAGCAGAAAGAGATTCTATATACAATAACCATTTCCTCAAGAAAACAAAAAAGGGTCCTCTGAACAGTGAAAATTTAATGCAAACTTATATTTTCACTAATTTCTTTTCTCCCCACTTCATTTTCAATTTTGCTGTAAACAACAGAATTACAACTTTTGTGCAAAAAATACCCAAACTGACACCTCCCCCAACACACACACACACACACACACACACATCTTTTCCAGGGATTTTTTTTTGCTTTAATAAACAGAGAAAAGTTGCTAAGCATCTGTTTATTGTGTTTTCAGCACTTGCATACTTAGAATATGCTCCCATAACTTACAGCATTACTAAACAAGATATTGTTTTAGATCAGTGTTATAGAAAGAAGGCATAAGAACAAGCTGAAGTGATAATTCCTTTAACTGAGAAAAAGCAACTTGTAAAGAAAATGCTTTCAAATCTGGTTTAATTCACTTTTGAAGTTATAATGAAATATGTACATAACCATAAGTAAATTTCATCCTAGCAATTTTTTCTTCTGCTTCATCATAACTGAAAAAAGACAAATGCACATGTACAAGCTTGAAGCATTAGCTACCAAAATATGCACCAATGATACATCCCTTGAAAATCCTGGGCATCATATAGAAAACACGCAAGGATCAACAAAGAGTTTGGAGAGGAAAAAAAAAAAAAAAAAGAATAAATGTGAATAAATTCTTTGTAAGTTACCTTTATAAGCAAGAGAGCTTCTCTGAGTTCTGCCACATCAACATCACTTTCCTGAAACAGAAATACTCAATGAAAAGGTGTTATTGGATGTGAATGAATAATGGAGAGAGACATTCAGAATAACAAAATGCATTCTCACTAGACATGACATTTTGCCTCATATCATGAATAAATAAACTCTGTCATATTTCTGCATTCTTTTACTTTTAAGAGAAGTACTTGCATTATGTATAAAACATAGAATGGGTTTTTTTGGTCATTTTCTAAACAGAAATAGAGTTCACCTTGGTGAAAAACTTCATGTGATTTTTCAGTTCTTCTAGTTGTTGCTTATGTTCCAGACAGTGTAACTTCAGGTCTTTGTTCTCTTGGGTCAGCTTTTCATTTTGGTCTTTACATACAGAGAAAGAATATGATATTCTGTTTAATTCAACATAATTATAAAAACCATGAACTTGCTTTTTCACATTAATTTTCTGTATAAAAAATCATTTAAAATGTAAAAACTAATTTATTTTGTATAGGGAGTTCTTTGGTGTTAACAAACAAGAAGAGGGGGATAGAAAACAACCTATTTTATCTGGTAGAATTGTATGGATAAAAAGGCACAGTATTCTTTCATTAAAACTGAACCCACAGCACCAAAAATCTACTCTTTGTTCATTTCCAAACAGAAAGATACCCCCAACTAAGTACAACTTCACCGGGTTTCTCTTTTGCAGGGGAGATGATAGGAGGGGGGAGGAAAGGAGGTGTAAAATTCTTTGTCAGCCTGAATGTCTGAACACCATTAAATTTCTCAGTTGAAGGATATAAAGATTTTCCTCTAATACCAACTAATGCATAGCTACACCCAAAATGATTTCTCAGGAGCTTCAATAAGAAATTTCCCTCAATAAGAATGGAGAACAGACTTAAGGACTACCAAATAATTTCATTATAACAATGTACCTTCTTTCATACAGAGAAGTTTTAAATACCAACTTTTCTCTAAATCAAAGTTTCTAAGGGACAAAAATACTTTCCTGTTACTTTCCTTCTCCCTGCCATATTCCCTTTTTTTTTTTTTTTTGAAAATTCCAAAGTCATATTCTCATACCATGTGCTTAAACACTGTAAATTCATATTCTAGGTCAAAGTGATACAAATGTACACTGTCAACCTGATGTGCAAGTATTAGCCTTTGCAATTCCCATCTGCACTAGTGGGAGCCGAATGGCAAAAAATTACATACTTAGTTGAGAATATATGCTACTCCTTTTGAGAAAATAGCCCACGATACTCTTTTAATGCTGCAATCTTTTCTGCTGACCCTCAGGGCATGATGCACAGTTACCTGTTTTTACAGAACAGCTTTTCATTTTTGAGGTCTGAACTCAGCAAGAAGCAGACAGTCGAGATTCTAGTCTCAAGGGTTTGGGCATGTTTCAAAAACTGACATCAGGTTAATTTTAATTCTGTAGTGTTTATATATCAAATGACATCTTCACTAAAAATGAATCATCTGTAATGCCAATGCTCCTATGCACAGTAGCCTCACTCATACATGTGTTGGGACTCCCCAAGAGTCACTTTCAATTCAAACACATACTCGCCAGTAAGGTTTTAATTCTCTGCAGTTGTGAGGAAAACATGATGCATTTGTGCAGTTGTGAAGAGCATGCAGTAAGAACCCTTAGGAGCTAACAATTAGAAAGCAAATAAGGAAACAATCAAAACAAGCCTTTTGGGGGATGATTTTGGGGGGAAAGGAAGAGGAGGGGGAAGGCCTTGATAAAAGATTGTGAAACACTTATCAGCAATTGAGTCTTGTGGACTATTCCATTCCAGATAATAAACCCAAGAGATCTGTGTCTGTTGGGTGGGAGGTGTGTTCCCCGGCCCCCCCCCCCCAAAAAAAATCACTCATTTTCTAACATCATCCCCAGTGATTTTTTTGTAGACATTTTAATATCCATTCACATTTGCTGCTTAAAAAGTTAACTTCAAAATTGTAAATGCTATAGAAAGGAAATTAGCTTTTGCAGAGCTGGTAGCAAATGCCCAGAAAAAAATTCTATTCGTTTTATGTCACTGATGACTTTCAAGCTTGTGAAATGGTCATATTCAAGCAAATAATGGTATTAAAGTTCAATATTCTGAAATTAGGAAACACCCAGTTGTACACTTGCAAGAAAGAGCACTGGACAATAGTGTAAGCGTGTAGTTCTCCCATTGCTAGTAACTGGCCCTAAACTTTGTACTGAGTTTACAAGACCTTTGGACGGAGGCGTCTCAGGCCTGCCCTGTCTGAAATTTTCTTGACCTGCCTGTAGCTGTTTTACTTGTTTTACTTGTGACAGCAATTTCTCTAATTGACCAGGTGCCTATGGCTAATTTATTTTACTTTTATCTGCATGTGGCAGAACGATAGTTTTATATAGATAGCAGTAACCAGCAGTTGTTCTATGCAGAATGAGATATTTACAGCTAACACACGATGTAGTGAGAAGCGGAGACGCAGTATGCGGCGTAGAGGAGTACAGCCATGGGATGATAAGAAATGGGCCACAGGCCTGGAACTGGAGATCCCATGGCTAAAACCAACTCACTAATGGATCTTAAAAACAATGCAGACCTGGAGCTTGAGAAAACTGGTTTTGGGGTAACAAGACAATTTAACATACATAAAAAGCACCATATTTGGTGCTTTTTGGATGTAACATGGAGCTGTAAACTAATGAAAAAAGGTGTAAAAGTGTGTTAGAAAGCACACAAAATGACCCCAAGTGGATCCTGGAGAGGAGGAAGAAGAACCAGCATTATCAACATCAGATTCCTTCCAAATAAAGACTCCAGAGACTGACGACTTATGGTGCTATCCTTTCAAGCAGTCTGAAGCTACTCACTTTAAGACCTAGAGGAGTAATAGGACAGTGAGCATAACTCCAAGAGAAGGGACAGAAACCAGTAAGTGTGTTACAGTTTTAACTGTATTATTACTATTATTGAGACTTTTATTTCCTGTATAGAAGTATTCTAACTGCCTTATTATTCTTCTTTTCCTGTAATAATTAGATCTAGACTAATAACAATTTTTGAATTAGACTGTTAAGATTTCCATTATTCTAACAAATTCTTAGCTTTACTTATATATGTATGTATAAACAAGATTGAGTGTAACAGGGCTATCTATTTTGGATAACTTAACTCAGGTATGATGGCACAGATTCCGTGGGCAAGATCAGGAAGCCAGCAGAGCACACTCTCTAACGCTAAGCCTGCGTGGCTAGCGGAAAGAGGAAGAGCCACTTCTTGCACACCTGATCATATATCCTTCAGGAAAGTGGTAAGAAACTTTCTCAATGCAGTTTTAAAAGCCAGTTGAAGCAATTTCAGCAGCTTGTTCAACCCAAATGGCCAAACTGTTAACAACACAGCTCGGTCTACTTTAGCACTCTCCGTGTTGCCTTTCCAGATTCTCAACAGCATGTGTTTCTAAGAACTCAGTCATAGATCAAGTTGTGTATGTTCAAATATCCCTTTTATCAGCCAGCCAAATTTTTTTTGAAAAGCATAAAGAGATGGAAAGGAAGTGATGAATTTCAGAAGTTTCTTTCTCTGCCAAACCTCAATACACTATCATGGGACAAAGAATGGATGTCTCATATCCTAAAGCTTTCTTCTTATCTTATTTCAATGATCACAAGAATTTATCATACATGTTTAGAGACCCACTGAAAAATACTGTAGAAATCTATTGAATTTTGTGTACTGAATGTTCTACTAACATAAGCAGATAAAATACACTGAAAAAAGAAGAAATGAAAATTGCATCTATATAAAAGAAAGTTGTTAAAGAGTAATAAGGAGACCCTGAAAACTTATGAATTAGAAAGAACCAGCAGCCCATACAAATCACCTAACTCTCTGCGTTTCAGACAGAAAAAAATTACTTTATGAAGTACGGTCTTCAACTCAGAATTATTTAGCAAAGTTTTGGACAATATTTTTTTACAAAACAATTGTCTAAGATTTTCTTGCTAATATTCTTGTGCAAAGGATGTTGAGACAAGTTCACCTGCAGAAAGATTTTGTAGCGGAGTCTGTAGTTAATGGCATATATTGACTAATGTTGAAGGTTACTTGGGGAAAAAAAAGAGGAGAGACAGTGGGACACAGGGACAAAGCATGTGCGACACGCAGGGGAAGAGGCAGAGAGGAAAGGGAATACTCTCCCCGACAACCAGCCAGGAAGATAAGCGGCAGGAGGGTCCCCAAATGAGCACCCTTGCTGGGTGTCCTTTTCAGGGCAGCAGCTGCTCCTCCCTTCCTGTTTTCCCATACAATTGCATAGTTTTTCCATCAGGACTCACTCAAACTCCGTGTCGGTGGTTCCCACTTACAATGCTCTTAGCGCTGACTGGAGCACGCTTTGGTCAGGGGTTGGGGCTGCATGCTGGCTGGTTGTTTAACTTGCTTCAGGCATGTTATTGGGTCCCCTAATGTAAACCAAAAGCTACAACCAAAGGGAAGAAGCAGGGGAGAAGAGGTAATTCTCACACCACTGGCAACTGCTTCCCATAAGAACCTGCCAGTACAACAATATCAGGGTTTGCAGTTGCAAGGCTATGAGAATATCCACATGAGAACAAGGAAAAATGATGCCCAGAGGCTCTGGAAACACCTGCTGTGGCAACATGCATGGAAGGCGACACAGCTGAGAGCAGAAGGCAGGCCACAGAGCTGCAGAAGGTAAGTCATCAATGGCACTGCGCAACAATACGCTCAGCTGTAATCAAAATACATATTGTGGTGATATATGTATTCCCACTCAAAAACAGAATTCAAATAAACTTGCACTGGTGTCCTCCACTTTAAATATTCTTCCATAATAATCAGCATCTTCATCAACAAAGCCCTACGTCCGTATGCCTCCTCTATAAATCCACAAACACAGTTCATAAAAACCAACCAGCAGTATACTAAAGATGAAGCAGGTAGTAGGGGAGGGGGAAGAAATGTCACCATCTTTCCCTGCAAATAGAAAGTACACGCTTCCAGGAGAACTGAGACTAAGGATCTTTTCCTTACTATCCCACAATCTACCTATCACCATATACATGAGCATCTATCCTCCCTCTCTGCCTTGCCAAAACCTCTATTTGCCTTTTATAATTTATATGACGAGTTTGATCCAATTTAGGGCCTAAGATTATCTTCTTTATAAGCCCAAACTCTTTCTCTTCAATATCTGGCATAAAATGGGAATATGCTGGTCTGTGCATGTAATCTCCAGTTCTCCACTTTTTATCTTGTTCCCAGTGAAATAATACTGGAACCATCTTTATGTTTTTTTTTTTTTTTTTTTTGCATTCTTATGGACAGAATACATAGAGAGTGAAATATAACTTTTACTCATACATTTCACATATGTCAGTTTTTCCTGACTGAGAATAAATATTTGTTCATTAAGGCAACCTAAACTATAGGTCTATATGTATACTAAAAACATGTAGTTAGTAAACAGTGCAAAAAACATGTAGTTAGTAAACAGTGCAAAAATCAGTACTGTAACTGCTAACAGCAAATGCAGCAGTGAATGAGAGTACACAAATGAAAAACAGAAATTGTTTAGACAACAACATGTCAAGCAAAGATATACACTTTGTGAATTTAAGAGATGAGTAACACCAACCCTTGCTATAGTAGATTGTTTTGACTTAGTTTTTACACTATCTTATCTCACCCTTTTGAGATTTACATGAAACAACACTGTCAGGAAGACAAAATGAATGTTAACCAAACAGGAATTGCAATTGATGGCTGAGAGTCTGGGATATATTGGGAAGACAAAATAAACACAAAAATAAGGGACTAATGGAATGGAAAAAAAATCAGCAAATACAGTATTCTAAAAAAGGGAAAAATGCAGTCACAAAGTAGAATATGTTATTCTGCCTTCTGTCTAGAAGTATTTCGATTGCTTATCAGAAAGTACAATATGAAGTTATGGACCGAAAATACAATAAAAAGTTCAGATCCAAATTACACCCTTACTCTAAAGGAAAAATACTTAGGGAGGACAGAGAAAAAGACAAGATAATGTTATCCTCCTGTGGCATTAAGAGGCTTCAAGACTTTATTTATTTTAACATCTTTCCTACTCCTGGAAAAGAATCATATGCCAACTATAAAGGGTAGAGAAGACACTAGCTCTACACTAGTTCCATGAAAATTGTATAAACCTCAGGCTATCCGTTGGAAAAGCAGGCAGAAAAAGAAAGGCTGAAATAAGGTATTTCCTTCCCCCCAGAAAACACCCCAAAACTCCCCCAAAACAAGAGGTCTCAACAAACCTATCTGAGGTTTCCTACCTAACAGGAAAACCTATCAAAAAAAAAAGTTTTTTTGTTTCTACCTCGCCCCACCACACCAGGGATAGAAGCAGAGATCAAAATTTCTAGGTTAAAATACCTAAACAATATGAGAAATGACTAAGCAGGCAGTAGGTTAGGACAAACTGAAATCTACATTTCCTGAAATTTCCTTTTCCAATTTTCCAGTCAACTTAACCAAATAATAGTAAGGTCTATGACATCTTCATGCACTTAAGGACAGTTGAAATCTTGCACTGCATTGTGTAATCAAACTACAGTTAACACCTGTCTCAAGTTCATAAATTAAGCATCCATATGTCATAACTTCATATTATTATAGCTTAAGGCATTTTATGTATTTTAGTATCACTTGGGGCTAATTTTGCAAACGCTTGCTCTGATCAAATAAAGTGTTTAAATACTTAATCTCGTATTTGAAGTCAATAGATCTACTCAGAATCTCAGCATTAAGCACATGCTGAAATGGAGCCATAATCATAAAAAGAATTACTCACAAAGTGGGCCCACTAAGTTCTGCAAGATTATTCACACAAATAAAAGTTACATTTGAAGAATCAGCCCTAAAACATTTTGTTTCCTTCCTGCCTGTGCTTCGGTTTTGTAAATTCTGTGTTATCACAGTATATCACGGGACTGAGATAAAGAAGATTGCAAGGTTTCAAAGATTCACTGAGTTGTTGTTCTACGGCATGGGAAAAGCACAAATTGAATCACATGTTCTGAAGATTAGAACAAAATTGTATTAGTTTAAATGTACATAGCTCTAAGTAAAATTTGTGTATACTAAAAATACTAAAAATTTGGAATCCAAAAATTTGAAAGACAACTAACCATCTTCAAGGGCCTATAAAGGTTACATATACCTTTGCACAATACATCCAATTGGATGGATGTTTTATATTTTGAAAGGGCCTGTCACACGGTCTTCTTGTCTGTAAGAATTTTTAATGTAGATGGAAAGAGAAAAAGAAATACAGAATAAAGAAGTAAATATTAACCCAACAGTTGAAGAATTAATGTAACTGGAAGCATACGATCCTCATTCAGCAATACATACCTGTATTGGGACAATTTTTACACTTAATAACTAGTCATTACCTAAGGATACTGTTCAATGTGCACTTAAAAGGCAGTTTTGAACTCACCAACAATAGGAACTAAGCTTTTCTGTGAAATGTACCTTAGTCTGGACTGCAACATGGGAGAAGTTCACTTCCTGAGAAAGTGAGGGTTATTTCAGAAATATACCTCTTTCTGCTTTGATCTTGTCAAGGATTTCATTTTTGTCCGCTAAATCAGACTTGAGAGCAGCCTCTAGTTTAGCAATCTGCAGTTTCAGTTGCTGTTCCTTTAATTTCCATTGCTGTTCATGGGTCACACTGAAGACACTGCAATAAAATATGCGGCATGTGAAAAACTTTTAGAAATCAAGTTCAACAGAAAATAATAAAGAAAAAAGCTTTTAGTGGCACAAAGACCACTGTCATCATGTCTTAGGAATTAAGTAAACATATGCTGGTCTGCTGCTGTTGAAACCAAGGCGCCTTTCTCAGGCTGCGGTTAAAAAACATGAAAGAGTCTGTGGGATGAGCAAAGGAACTGGCCTTAATTTAGAGCTCCAAAGTCAGCAAAGTTGGCAGCATGTAACATTTGTGGGACTAGAAAAGGAATTCAGATGTGTATTCCAGAGTAATCCACAACTCCAAACCTCAGCAACTGACAACTGACAAAACCATTCTTTCCGCATACAAAACCTCTTAATGTAGAGAACTGCGATTACCCACCTGATTTCTTTTAAATCTGTGAAACATGTAGAGCCTAAAGTCAGTCGCCTGTTCAAAGAAATGTTGACCACAAAGTGACAACAGTTCTCATACTGTAAAACAACAACTCTGATATTGATTAAGAAGTACATATAAAGTAATCTTTCTCTTACTTAAAGAAATAAAAGAAGGAAGGTGGGCAAAGAAATTAGAATACTATTTTTTCCTGTAACACATTATTTAGTTGTAAACTACAGATCTGTGTGCAGTAAGTATGGACTCAAAATCAGAACCAGTGAAAACACAATAAAATGTGCAACTCTGATTGAAGCAAAAGCAAGTATATTAAATAATTTACAGTATAATTCCCAGTAGGTAAAAAGACAAAACAATGCAATGTGGTTTTGTATAATTTATAAGGTGAGTATTATGGTCTTCATATTATTATTTAATAGCTGCATTCTTATTCACTGGAAAAATGCCCTTCATCTTAACCTTAACCAATCAAAAAATTGTTTATTCACCTAAGTGAAAATGTAAAAATCCATATTCTGTGAAAAATCTGAAATCTATATTTTAAATATTTTAATGTATGAGCCAGTTCCTCACCTATTCACTCTGGTGAAGCTCACCAGCAAAAAAAAGTTACTTAAAAAAAAATATATATATATATATWTATTTATTTATAGAGTTTTATATAACAAAAACTACAACCAAAAAACCCTAAAACAGAGAGAAATAGGGCAGAAGGGACAACCCACATAGCTTGGCTGACTGAAAAGGAATTGCCTCTGTTTTGATAGCTATGACTATGACTATATAAAATGGTTGTGAGTACACATAAGTGAATTTATTTCCAATAATTTTGGAGAAGAATTTTTCTGAAGATTAAAGGAAAAAAATATTGTAACATGAATTCTAGACTCCAAAATATTTGGCAAGAGTTTATATTCTTGCTTTGTGATCTTCAGAAAAATCACTTTTATTTCTCTGTACCTTTTTCTTTTCTCATCCTACATCTATCTTACCTATTTATATCATACAGTTTTCTGGGCAAATACCATCTGATAGTGCGAAAGAATGTCTTTTATAGCACTCATGGACTAACTAAAGCTTCTAAGTTGTAGAATAATATACATTTCACTCTGCTATAATTTGAAGATAATGCAGTGAACCTACAATCCTTTCTATAATATTGCATAGGTACAAAGACAGCGTGTTCCATAATTGCTTAGCACTCTTCAAAGTTTGATTGACTACCATAAAGAAAGCAAAAATATTAACAAGAGAAGATACAAATGCCCTTAGTTTTCAGACTTTTGGAAAAAGTCTGCAAGCTTTAATAAGCATGCTATCTAGTTGTATGTGTTCACTATCTTTAGATACAATTACTTCACAAAAAGATGTAGCTACATATTATTTCAGTTTTTCAAAAGACTATGCTGCAGAAAAATCATTTGCAGCTATTATGAACCTAATTCAGAATCTGGATGTGTTTAAATGAAGAACGAAGACAGGATTTATCCAAACCTATATAATGCTAAAGTTAAGTTGCTTATGTCAGTTTGAATTGAGTCCACTTCTACCTCTTCCCTCCCTCAAATTTTAAGATTACTTTTCACTTGAATTCATGTGGAATTTCTTCTACATTTACTGTATTTCACTGGAGTTGGAGCCATCTGGATAACTACAAATGGTCAACCACATCTGGCAGTGTTTCCTTTGGAGGGAGTCTGAGCATTGCTAGATTTGCATTACAAGGTCATATGAAAACAATTCCTGCAAACCTTTTATCCAAACGAATTGTTTTCTCGGATACTGACTAAATAATAAGAGTCAACTGACAAATTCATACTTGTTCTTTGTAAATTCTTCAGATCAAATTCTGCAGTCTTGGCTTTGGCAAAATCCCAATCAACTTCAAAGGGATTTTCCAAGAGAATGACATTAGCAAGGAAGGAGGTTTAAGCCTTCCCCCCTGCCCCTGCCCCCCATTAAAAAAAATTACAGAAAAATCTATTAATTTCTGGCACCTGTGGACACTGGCCTATCCACTGCTAGCAATGAGTGTGCTGTAGCAAACTTGCATCAATCAAATGATTGACAGAACTAGTAAAATTCCAAAAGATACAGTGAAAATGTTTCATTTCTCTTTCTAATTTCTTAGTACTTGTATGCTAACATGGAATCATGGAACATGAATCAATATTTACATGGGGTAGGAGAAGAGACAGTTCATGCTAGGGAAAAACCGTATTGTAGATTACTGGGTTATGAGAGAACCATATTTAAATTTATCTAGTTAAACATCTTTTCAGCTGTCCCACTCCAACTTACAAAGCAAGAAATGAAAATTTCAAACCAAGATTGCAAGTTGATATATTAGCACAAGCTATTTTTTTGCATAATGATGGAGGAGACAAACTGATAATCAGAAATATTTATATGAACAAACTGAAGGAATCCACAACAAACTTAAGCAAGAGACAACTGTCTTCTCCTGTACAAAACTCTAAATATTGTGATTATACAGTTGTTACATACCATATTTTAAAAGTTTTTAAAACTGTTTGTACTCATAGGTTTTTACTTATTATAATTTTAATTTTCACAGTAGAAGGTACAGAAATGACAGCACATATTGTAAGAATACTATAAACAACACTCAATATCACTTGCATTGTATTTACTCATCAGTTTTTTTTGACAGATATTACACTGTCAAACTGAATGAAGTTAAAGAGGAGAAAACATTCTGATAAGAGAAAAGACTTTATGCATTTCTCCTGCTTTCTCAGACAATCAGCTTTAGGAAATTTACTTTCTAACCCTCTTCAATGTAAGAGGTCGCATGGTTCCACAATGTAGGAAAAGTTCATTTCAAGGTCTTTTTTCCTTTAATATGCTTGTGCCAACTTTGACTGTAATTACTTCTTTTTTGTAGTAGAGATATTTCCTGAATCATATCTGGCAATACATTATGATTTTGATTGCTGATACCATTTATACAACTTATTATCTATATGAACCTTTGTAAAAGCTTGTATGAACCTATGTAAAAGCTTTAAGCAGAACCAGCACAGATGAAATGGTAGCTTTTACAAAAACAAATGAACTAACAACCCGCTCCCTCCAAATAAGTAAACACAGTAGAAGCTGTCTGATGTTAGACTTCATACAAATCCACTGAGAAGTGCTGGAAGAATTTATACAAAAAGATCAACCCCCCCCCCCTTCCTCCCTCCCGAATTCAGAAAATAAATTTAATCTAAACTGTACATCTACCTACATTTCTTCTTCTTTCAACAATAACCTGCTAAAAATATATATTAGAAAGTCTGATAAGAACTTGTTGGTTTGATGTTCAAAATTAAGTGAATTCTACTTAATTCTTAATTAGAAATTTTTAAAGAAAAAACGTACAATTTGAAGAGTGTTAGAACAACCAGCCTGGAGACTGCCATGTTTCAACAGAAGAGGTGAAATACAGGCTGGACACCATAAAATTTTCCATATATAGTTACTGTTATGAGGAATTGTATTAAGAACATATTTGCACAAGCGCACAAACACCCATGTGCATATGCCCATGCATGCATGCACACACTATACGAAGAGCTTTTAAACAGGATCGGAAATCAAGTTTTAAATATATGAAAAAAACATAATTTACCTGCTATATAGCTTATCGTAGTTTTCTTTTAAGAGTTCCTTCTCCTTTTCTAGATCATTTATTCTATCCTGCAACTAAAATGAAGAAGAAAGTTCCAAGCAATAAACAGCACAAAAGAAAATTATAGTGATTAGTTAATACTTTGCAGGCATTTTCAGGAGGGCTTTCAGTTTTTCTTCTCATACAGCTGTCTTTAGAAGCTTCAATATAATACTTTTTTCACCAATGGATTTACGTTTGGCCAAGACASGCTGTTTCATGTTGCTTATATGAAGTTGAGATTAACTTTTCTGAGTTGAAGAACAGTATCTAACCATATTCTGCTTTATGCCAAAAAATATGTCTACAACACTAAAAATATTTAATTCAGTTCTGGTACACAAATAGTATTAGCTAGTTAATGGCTGCTGTACAGTAAATCTTGTTTTTATTGATCAGACAGAAGCAGCAAGCCAAGTCCCCACTTTCAAAATACTCACTAAAGCAAGATATGGTTTTAAAGTTACAAAAGATGCTAAAACATAGAAGATATTCCCTATGTGCATTACAATCGTTTAAAGGTTAGGAGGTAATACCTAAGATGTAATCTCAGTAAACTTGGTTCAGGTAAAATACATCCAAATCAGGTAAACCTAGTGACAAAACTGAACTTGAGTTGCTACAAAATGCAAGAAAAAACAAGTAATTTTGTAGACTCTTACTCCTCATATACTGAATAGAATGCTTCAATTTTGGCCCTATATCTGGGTCACTGTTAGTGATGACACTTGTGTCTGTGATCCACTAGACAAAGAAATAGAACTGACTGATTTAACTGCTTGGTGGAAGTAATACTAATCAGTACTGGTTAAAGTGATAGTAAAGAAATAGCAAAATTAAGTATTCTGATTGTTTCCCATTAGTTCTTTGAAGCTCTTACACTACTTGTTCAGTATCAGGATTGAAGTGAAATCCTATGCTTTTCCTCGAATACTGTCTAAACACTGGTGCAGTGGTATGCGGCATGGAGGCCAGGTATGGTTTATGATTGTATTTAATGCAAGCAGCAGCCACAGCATTTTCTTTTTAACTGGTAACAGTCCATATTATAATGTCAGCCTTCTAAATGTGTTTGAAAGGTCTGTTCACATCTCAGCAATGAAAAGGTATCCCATCCTTAAATGATGTTTTCCCTTATATATGTATATTACTTAAAGCAGATTGTGCCTAAGAGAGCTAGAAACTCACCTCCTCTGTCCTTCGCTTCGAAATAATCACCGATTGCAATTCTTTTTCAAGATGGAGGCACTTTAAACGTTCCTCTTTAAGCTGTAGATTCAGCTCATCACCTTTTGTCATTAAAGCATCGTGGCTGGTCTTCAGGTTCCTTTGGTTCTACCAAAAGGAAGGAAGTTAAAAAAGGGATGGAGGGGCAGGGGGGGAGAAATATCACACTTAGTAGACTGTTACAAAACTCTGCATATTCAACCAGTGGTCCTTTTTGGCAGCATTTAATATATATTCTCAAAATGGTCAACAGGAGACACTCTTGAGCTAAGAAGCTGAAGGATAAACTTTCATTACACAAGGCCAGGAGAAGGTGGAATTCTCTATCCTCTCATGAACATTAAACCCTCAGTTCAGTCATGAGGAGAAGGACCAAGAAATACATCTGTTAAACAATTAAAAGATTTTGCTGTGGTTACAGTGGTTAGACATACTGACCAAAAACACTGCAGTAGCAAGAAAAAAATGAATGTTGACCACAGTTATGTTAATCACAGAACTTGCTACAGCTCTGTTAACCCATAGATGTAACTATCTAATTGTTTCATATTCYTTATGCACTTGGTTATATTTCCCTGCCAGCAGTAACTTAATAAGGGACTTATGTTTCTTTTACATTTTAATCTACTTCAGTGGATTATATTAAGCATTATATTACACATTTAACCAGTTTTAATATTGAGTGGAAGATGCTGATAGAACCTGTATTTCCAGAATATTAGTTATTTTTATACTCTCTATATCTTACAATGCTTTAATAATGCATTAAGAATTTAAATGTAAATCACATTCAAAGAAGTATGACTTGGAAAAAACAGCCTGACAGCCATTCTCCTGTTTAATAAAATTATTATATGAAAACTTACACATCAAATACATGGGTGAGTATAGAAAATATTTAATTATCATAGAAAAAAAGTTAGCTTCATGTTTTCCAGAATCCTTTGCCATTCCTAGAAAGTAGCATAATGGAGAAGCTGAATGTGAATCCTGTGCAAACTGTTTAGGCTCACATGCAGTATGAATATCCTAAAAACCAAAGAGATTACAAGAAAAAAAATCCAACAGCCTCTCACATCTCATTTCTTCATAAGAAAAATCTTATGGAGAATACATAACATAGCATACAGTCTTAACCCAGAGAGATAATGAAGTATATTACTCATCACTTTCTAGCAGTCTTTCCTCAGTGCTCCTCTTGCTCTGCAGTGTGTCTGTGAACTAAATTTCAGTAACTTCTTCAAAGAAATGACAGCTTAAAAATCAGTCTTTTATACTSTTCTTTACATCTCTCCAAATTTCTTTCTTTCTTCCTCAGAACTACAAACCTTGTGGAGTCTAACCCTTCCAAAGACTGCCCAAGTGAACTCAACTTTTCTTCCGAAACTCTCAACCTCAAATTTTTCTAAAGTTCTTTTCCCTTTTAATAACTTGCATCACTTTGACCTATTAAATATATATAAAGAAAAAAAAYCACTTTGGCAAAGCTGCCCTTCATGGACCATTTCACCCTTTTTTTCTTTCCTTAATTTCTAACATAGTTGAAAACAAAAACTACAATCAAGGTCTTGATTTCACTTTCAAACCGATCCCAAATCTCCCCCAGTCAGGCTGTGATCTTTTTATTCTACAGAAACATCCTCTTGGAACCTCTAATAATGTCTTCCTGAAAGATCTCCTCACTTCAACTTCATTCCAATCCTTCAGTGTCTCTGCTTCTCTCTTCATCATGTTAAATTAACTTTCCTTAACTTTAAGGGGACCAAGACTTCACCCTCCCTGTTTTTTCCAAGATACCTTCTTTTCCTGGATATTTTTCTATGTTCAACTGTTCTGTCAGCATTTTTTTCCATCATGGCCAAATTGCTTTCTATCCTGTTCTCTCTAGAAATATTCCAAGATTCAAGGCTTGGCAACAGCTGGGTTGACGATTTTAATTTAAGGTTTCTAGTCTGGGATTTTGCTCCTTTGGGAAAAAAAATAGTTGTCAAGTAGAAATAATTCCCTTAAGAGAATGGATGTATACCATCTAGAAGAACTGCACAAATGCAATACTCTCAATTATATTTCTCAATTACATTTCTGAAATCAACAGTTGTAGTGATTGTTCAATATCAGAATTAACTCTATAGTATTTAAAATTGTAGTTGTATAAGTTTAGCATATTTCATATTACAGTTCAGGAAGTCTTGAACTTCCATTCTGTAATTAAGATGAGTAAATATATTATTCAGATCAAAAACATAATCAGAATAGTTTTTAACATCTTTTGTTCTTCCAGACAGACTGAACAACTCCTTAATTCAACTGGCTACATAATAATTCTTTAATAACAAAGTCATCCTGTAAATGTTTGGTAACAAGCTCAACTTAAACAGCATTAGATGGAGCAGGATTACAGGCTCTTATCATCCTGTGGTTTCACAACTGTTGGGCTGGCTCAAGTTCAAAGGGAAAATAGGCAGGTAGCATATGCCTTTCAACTGACAGAAGCTGAAAGTAAATGATAATTAATGAATTCAATATTCATTAAAACCTTCAAGATAAACATACAGAAATAATAAATACTGCTCTTTTTATAAGTACTTTACTTGCTATTTAAACTAGAAACTTCTGATTTTACAGTTAGATACATTTTGTAGATAAGGGTTTCAAACATTTAACTGGAAATGGGAACGCTATTGTATCCATTATCTTGTAAAGAATATGAAAAGACAGAAAACACACTCATCCTTTTGAAAAATCCAGCTCTGACTGTGAATATTAGAATCAATGTCTTAAAATACTAGTTTGAATCCTAGGCATGTGTTTCTATTCAGCTGCTGCCAAGAGAGAGGCATAAGAACTTGACGTTTGCTGTAAATTACCCAAAAGTCGCATATGATTTAGAATGGAACAGTTTACATATCATTTTCTATTTAACAACATAGAAAGCCATGTGAAATCTGTCTCCCCTAGAATTTACATTCTATGTAGTTCACTCCATGCATGAAATCAAATTAAAGCAGCTAACAGAAGAGCTGCTTTGGCACAGAAGATATAGGTATTAGACTGGGAAAAAAGCAGAGCAAAGCAAAAGGTAGCAGGAGAAAGACACAGCAAAAAAGGAACAGAACAAAAATCTTATGGCAAAAGGCTTGTTTAGAGTGCTAAAGCAGCAAGAAGGCAGCTGCAGCCATAAGAGTGTTCTGAGAAAAAAATACAAAGTAAAGAGGCCATAGAATCAACTGTGGGGCAGGAGGTTGAAAACAGGAGGCTAAGGTACAATAAAGAGAAAGGTGGAATTTGGCAGCCTCCGATTCAAGAGGGCTAACGAAGGATGACAAATAGTTCTGAGTTCTTCTCGGGCAGCAGTGAGTACAAGTACAGAATCCATGTGGTACTTTTAAATAAACAGATAAATAACTAAATAAGAGACCATAATTTTTGTTGTGATATTCCTGCCTCAAGATTTTGGCATTGCATCAAGCACTAAAGTTTTGCTTCTGTGGATTTTATAACATTTACAAAATCCTACCATGGAAATATAACCACACTGCCTGTTATTTAGTCTTATTTATTAAACTCTGTATTATATACTGATAATACTGCATTTTCTATTAAAAATTTACTGGGCTTAAAATTTTAAAATGTCACTTTCATTTCTATAATTTTCCTGTTTTGAATCCTATTTTTTCCTTGAATTTCAAGTATTTCAAGAATTGAGAATGCATGTATAAAACAGAAAAATTAAACAAGGAAACATTGCTAAATCAAAATGAAAGAAGTTTTCTTTCTAGAGAAAAAAAAATTTGCTTACAGTGAATTAAATGATAATTCTCTCAGATATGAATAACAATCACATCTTGCAAATAGCAAGGACATCTACTGCTACCACCTCATAAGACTGGAGGCTACACAGCTCAATTACACATAGGATTCTTACTTATGAAACTCTCCTCTTTCTAAGTTATCTTCATCCTGCCTCTCTGAACGCATACACTGTTCTCCAAGTATATATGGGAAGAGGCAGAAAAGTGCCGTATCACTAAAACCCATATGAAATCTACCATGCAGCTGCGTATTCCAGCGATATTTTCGTAATTTGCTCTTTTGATAAAGAAAATCCACTACCTGGAGTAATCTTCTAAAATAACTTCTGTAAAATTATGAACACAAGTCCTAACGTCAGAACTTTAAGCAGCCAAGTCTCCTCCCTTTATCAAAGACCGGTTCTGGTCCCCCTTGTTTAGTAAATCAGTATGTTCAAATCAAAGCCCTCTTTATAAAGGGTCAGGCATCTCTTTAGATAGCCAGAAAACTGAGGTCTTTCTACAACAAAAAAAATCTGCCTGACACAGCCTTGCAGAAAAATGCAATCTTTAAGACCTGCTAGACCTCTCTGGAAAAAAAAGTAATTTTAAGACAAAAAAACCCTAGACATTTGAGATAGTTTAGGTGCAGTGTATTATATAGTTTATTTTCACACATTCAACATTGTTTTAAATGCAGAAACTATGTGTATTTGTTTTCCATTTACGCATGCTCATGTGGTGAGAGTAGCAGAACATACTGACCAAATTGTAAATACCTCTTGAAGCTGGAGAAATTTTCCTTCCATTGCTGAAAGAGCATTGCTTTTCTCAACCAGCTGTTTATGGACCTTGATCATTTCCACATTGTCCCGGATGTTTAACCTTCAAAATTGTATTAAAAAGAAATGCATGGTGAGATTTAAGATACAAAATGAATTCTCTTACTAGTTTTGTCTTGAAAAGTTGAAATGGCTCACAAATCAGCTTTCTACAATAAATTTGGGAGGAGATTTAGTGTGGAATAGCCAACTTAATTTCTTCTTCTATAATTCACATTGTAGAATTTAAGTAATTCAACATTCTACTGCATGATGACATGGGAGGGTCAATCAATATATAGACATCTTTGTTTATGGCATCAAAGTACATATTACAGGAAGAGAGAACCGTCCTATACTTCAAAAGATGATATTTTTTCCCAATCACTTCCCCCTCATCTCTCCAAAGTATTTGGTGCCAACGGATTACCACTTTATGGAGTTTCATCTCACAGTTTAAATCTATCAAACGTTTCTAAAAGTGACTCAGCAACTTACACTGATAACATCTTAAGATAGGTATTCAAACAAGCAGGTGTGTCTTTAACTATACAAACATCACTTAATATGTATGTAGAAGTTTTATATGGTTACAATTCTGTTATAAGATTAAATTGAAACTGCATTGTATAATAGAAAAGATCTTTAAAATTATTTGCGATTTAAACAAATATTTCAGATGTTTTTTTCCTACTTCAAATAGTGAAAGTAGACCCCATTACTTTTTGTACCCTCTAGAAGTTCAGGAAGAGAAAACAATGCTGATTTGTATTTATTAATATAAAACATAATGAAGTCAGAATAATATCTTTAGTGATTGAAGGAGGTCACCTCTCTTCCAATACTTACCTATTTTAGACATATATTGGAAAAACTGTCACAATGCCCTGCTGGAGCAAGAAAATGGACTACAAAGCTTACACATCTGTAAACCAGCTGAGAACGTGAAATACTTTTCTTTTATTCTTTAAAATATCAAAGCCCACTGTGTTTTGGCATTGCCCAGTTAATTGTCCTTAGACAGAAGATAAACATACTCACAAACCTGGGATCTTCCCTAAGAAACAGCCCTAACACAATGTTAAAACAATCATGTGTCTAAAACATGTTATCTACATAAATTAAAGCTGTGGTGAGCAAAGACAGCAACAGTGTCTCATGCTAGCTATTTAAAAGCTAATGTAGTGGCACATTTTTATTAATCTTGTTCCACACATCAAACAAAAGGCTCGGATGCCTTCAAAGGCTTTGTCTTTCTCTTTTTTTTTTTTCTTCTTTTTTAAGCAGGAGGCTTTTTTTCTTCTTTTTAAGTAGAAAAAGGAGCAGATGATAGTGAAATTTATGATGTACAGATGTAAACCCCATGGCTCCTGACTATCAACATTAACTATTTTTCAACAGTGAATGAAACACTATTTGATTTAAGTAGGTTTTTGGTATTGATATTATCAAGTCAATCATTCAAATTCAGAAGTGAAAAAATACTATTTATGGGGATTCAGTTCAATTCTGACAATTATAGCACTATTTATCTCACAGAGATTCTGCATGCCGGAAGCATGTGCTATTCATTTATTAGTGCGTTATATTGATCACAATTTCAGCAATATAGGCCAGAGCAACCAAATTGCTTTCTACAATACTTTACAGTATTTTCAGGAGTTATTTTGTTTTGTTTTGTTTTTTTAAATAAAATGTGTCTAATAAATGGCTGATGCACCCAGGCACATGATAAAGAGCATGCCATTGAACAACACATGGCGGAAGCATTTCAAATTTCATGGGCAAAGCAAAGTTATTTGAGGAAGATCCCTTTGGCTTTCCATAAAGGTGGTCACAAAACAGTGGAATAAGTTATGGCCATGAGGAAACTGATTATCTACACAACTTCTCCCTCCCATATAGCTGATATATTCTCCTCCCGGAACATCTTCCCAGGTATTCTGATGTATCTTAAAAAGAGGGGTTATATACAGATTTCATATAAAGTGAATGCCATCCTTCTCTTATACAGATAATATTTTGCTCAAAGAAGAACAAAATAATCTGTAAGACTATCACTACGCTAAGATAGCTCATTCTATATTATTGCTTCTACTGCCAACAAAGCCAAAAATTTGGCCTCAAAACCCCAAGACGTGGAGGTAGATCTGGAGCAAAAGTTAGAAAAAGAACAGACCCCAGAGTTCCTTTTTGAGACAGTGCCATGAACTGATGGGCATACTGATTTAGCTCTAGCAGGCCTTCTGCCACAAGTGTAGAAATAAGGAACATAAAACCTATCCTTCCAGTCTAAACCTCATTTTAAAGCTGGATTAAAGTCTGAAATTGGAAATGGAGTTAGGAGAAAGTGACTCCTTAAAGAGCTAAGAATTATATTTGGGGTTAATGTCTGAAGTACACCAAAGAGACAATCTCTTTTCCAGACATGTATCATTTGGATTAAAAGAATATAATGGGGTCCCAGTAATGGGCTGGGGACCAGCTGTGCGGGAATGGGGGGCTGACAGCAACCTACACCAGAAGGAAATGATTAAAGAAAGGATCATGACCTGCACTGTACAAATTTATGCCAGTAATTCCCAGATGGCTAAGCTAATAAAATTGAGGCCTAATTAAACCACATCCCTTGCATCTTGTCTTTATTTCCATATGAGCAGGACAAGAATAAAATACTGAGACTGCAGTCAACAGATATTTCTTAGAGTCCTGACTGCCATACCCACTGGACCAGTAGCTCTCCCCTATTCACATTCAGTGAATGGAAAAAAAACAGAACTTTCAGAACTTTCCCCTATTCACATTCAGAACAGGAAAAAAAAACCAGCCAAAAAAAATCACCACTGTACTTTTCAGGATCACTTACCATCTACCCAGCAAATAAACAGCAATAGTTTTCTAACACTGTTGCACCAATGCCCCAGATATCCATATAGATGACCCTCAAGGAGAGAAGTAAAGGACGAAGCACCAATACGCAGTATACTTCTCATTTTACAATGCTTTGGGAATAGCAAGATTATAAGTTGACATATGTTATGCTCTTTCCTTTATCTCTTATTCTTAAAGAAAGACCAAAAAATAAAAAACCACCCCAGAAAAAAGCTTTGTATGTTGTAGCTCACAGTGTATTTGCAACATGCAAAACTTACTACCATTGGATCAGCTATTGTACTGTAGAGCTAGTGCATCAATAGCTGTAAAAACCAATTCAAGTTACAAACATTATTTAAATACTGATATAAAATTGTATATTCATTTGCCTGGCTAAAGAGCTATCTACCAATGACAAAAATCCATGATCTTCAGGAATACGTGTTAAATACGAAGAATCAAATATGAAAATGCAAACATAAGTCTTTGTTCATAGTAGACCTCATTTAACAAAGTCACATACATATTGTAGTCTCACAGAACCTTTTAGACCATGCGTTATGATGAACATATTGCACCTTTTAATCTAGGAATGCAATGCTATGATGCAAACCTAGAAGTCAGGAATACTCCAGATATGATACTCCTATCCAAAAAATCCACACATTTAATACGTCTAATTCCAAAGTCATGTTGCAATAAAAAATGCCAAAAGAATGCAAGAGTGACCAGCAAATAAACATTTTTAGTAAAAACTGTGCACCTGCAGCTACCAAATATCTGTTTCACAAATGCATTTTGCGGTGGTTCCAAAATGCTTTTGGAAAGTACCTAGAGCAATTAAATGATTTGAAGCTAGTTGCTTGTAAAATGTGATTGTCCGGACTTAAGTGTTTTAACCTGAGTACTTGAGCATCATCTTCAAATTGAAAACAATCAAACTAAATTAAGTTAAATTTTGTACTTAAGAAATGCAGTTAGTCTAACAACCTACAAACCAAGTTTCTCCATTACCTAATTTGAAAGTCAGAATCATATGTTTCTGGAGCCATCCCCAAACAACCTCGCATGAAATATTGAGAAAAACACTGACTGGCGGTGTTACAACAATCATCTCAAGGTGTACACTAGAGATGAACTGAATCCTGTTCTGTAACTCTTGTGCTGTTATACAGGAATTGTAATCAAGAACGTTGAATGAGCAAAGCTAGCTTTAAAATATTACCGGATTTCTTGTAGTTACAGGACTCAGGATAACTAGTATCTCCCTCCCTTGTAGCCAATGGATCAGCCACTATTAATTGTGGCTGCTTCACTCCTTGGAATGCTTTGGGTTATTTGAATCACAAAGAATTTTTTAATCTTGCAGTAGAATAAAGAATGCTTTCCTAAAGGTTCAAAATAACCTCTCAGCACCAGGCTGAGATCAAATGGCAATACAAGGTGAAGAACTGACGGAAGCACATTTATTATGTCCTTTAGAACTTTACAATTCCTAAATAATTTCAACAGATTAACTATTTTGGGGGAGCAAGGTAACTAGATGATAGCCAAGTGTGTTCTAACTAAACACAAGAAAACACTGGCAATTGTACTAACATTCCAACACATAGACTTCAAAAAGAAAATGAGATCATTTTCACCAAGTAACCCAAATTTCCGATTTTTCTCATAGCAATACTCCAGTATTATTTTTCTCTGCTGATGCAAAGAAGAGAAAAATAGGAATCGCTTGGAGCCATAAATCAACTTGCCTAGTGAAACAGCTAATACATACTGTTCTTGATAATAGTTGTACAATTTTCAGGAAAGAAAACTAATGAAAATTTCTTAAGGAAAATATGCAGAGATACTCTATGCCTATGGTTGAACATGGAGAGAATCGAAAGAACTGAATCCCTCTAGTTCTGGCTTTGGTTTATTTAGCATAGAAAAATGTATCTTGGAAAACATGGGTATTAACAGCATTCTGTACACTATTTTAGTGGAGAAATTATGAAATGCACATGATTCTGGCTATGCACTAGTGGACATTCTCCATCTTATTCCCCAGTGTCCTTACCCAGACACAGTAACTCTTAAATACTTTACATATCTTTTATCAGGTTTCAAACAAGAAACAGACTACAGGAGAAATACTTCCAGAATTTCAGATGTGAATTCACAAACAGTAAGCTAAGTATCATGGATTGCATACAAGTCATTTGATAAACAGAAATAGCTAAGGATCTGCATTACTTTTGCAGACTGACTTTATTTAAGGATTTTTAGCTGAATTTTGAACTGTATCTTTACTATAAAACTCTTAGAAATTTCACAGAAATAGGATAGTTGGCATCCAATTTAGGAGTTTTATTCAGTTTCTGGCTACCGTACTTACAGAACTGGTCTATTTATAGAAAATGAAACACAAAAGGTCTTCGAGATTTGTATCAAAGTATTTTCAAATAATGAAGAAATCTTTACTTCGAAATACTATCTGAATATCCTGTATGTACAGAGTGAGAAATTATTTATGATAATAACTTTTTAAATCTTTTTAAACCATATGTTTAAGACATTCCAAACAGGAGAGACTTAAGACTTAGCGAATAATTTAACAGCAACATTATGCCACATTATTTATATAGCATCATAGATGTGCAWGAGAATGTTCACACACCTAATAAGGGGTCCCCTCCCTAGAAGGATAGTTAAAGAATTGACCACATATTCTCATTTAACTAAAACTTTCATTGAAATCAAATGTATTTTCAAATGAGTAATAAATGCAAGACTGGGCCCTATTAGATCCTTAATATAATGAAAAGTAACAGTTGAAAATGTCTGAGGAAGAAGAATAAAAAAGGATAAAAAGAGAAATCTGTGCTGCAAGTGTGATTATCTCATAACTCGTAAAGTGAAAACAATAAATCTGTTTCAAGAGCCACATGGCTAAGAGAAAACCAATAGGAAGACTTCAAGCAAATCAAGATCTTTATAATAGCCCAGTATTATTGAATTGGAAATCTGGTACATTATCAGGAAAGTTGTTGGAGAGAAATTTCTTGAGAATTTCTTAGTTCTAAAAAGTGAAGAGGTGAAGCTTAAACAAAACAAAGTAACAAGCTAAGCAGAGTTACTATTTTTAAATATTACAGATGACAAAAAACAGGTCTTAAAATTTGATTTATATTTTCTATAAGAATTCTGCATTTAAACACAAAAGGCAAGCTATAGGAAAATAGTTTGTATATGGGTCAACAATTTAAAAAAAAGGCAAAGCATTCAGTGACAATGATAACAAAACTATGGAAACATTAAAAGTAAAGCTCTAAGGTGTTAGGAAGGTTGGCGGAAAGATTAAAAACTAGTTAAAAATTGAATGAGCTAAGCAGAAGGGAAATCAGAGCCAAGAAAAGAAGCAAGAACACAAAAAGAAAGAAATCTAAGAACAGAATAATAAAATAGAAAGAAGAGAAGCATTGAGGTCAAAAGTGATAAAAAGATCACAGAATCACAGAATCGCTGAGGTTGGAAGGGACCTCTGGAGATCATCTAGYCCAACCCCCCTGCTCAAGCAGGGTCACCTAGAGCACATTGCACAGGATTGCATCCAGGAGCRTTTTGAATATCTCCAGAGAAGGAGACTCCACAACCTCTCTGGGCAACCTGTTCCAGTGCTCTGTCACCCTCACAGGGAAGAAGTTTTTCCTCATGTTCAGATGGAATTGTCTGTGTTTCAGTTTGTGCCCGTTGCCTCGCGTGCTGTTGCTGGGCACCACTGAAAAGAGTCTGGTCCCATCCTCTCGACACCCTCCCTTCAGATACTTGTACACATTAATAAGATCCCCTCTCAGCCTTCTCTTCTCCAAGCTAAACAGGCCAAGCTCTCTCAGTCTTTCCTCATGTGAGAGATKCTCCAGTCCCCTAATCATCTTTGTAGCACTTCGCCGGACTTGCTCCAGTAGTGCCACATCCCTCTTGTACTGGGGAGCCCAGAACTGGACGCAGTACTCCAGATGTGGCCTCACCAGGGCTGAGTAGAGGGGGAGAAGATGGAAAATATAAGTAAAGTTATCTACTTTTGCCTATATTTTTGCATAAGTGAAAGACGAAAGAAAAAGAGAAGCGATTAAACTAATAGAGGCTTTACTGTGAAACATACATTCTACAAGAACGTGTGTTTTACTGCACAACTACGCCATACTCCTCCAAAAATTTACAGCTATCCTTATAGGGCCATTATTTTTCTATTATTTGTATACTCCATATTATCAAAGTGTATTAATGAACATTTAACTATCCACTATAGYGGATATATCCACTATATCCACTATCCACTACCTGTATCTAAAATTTTCTGAAATTTATACTGAAGAACTGATAAGCAATCAAAATTTAATAAGCTGAACTTCAGCTGAATCTGAATCAGCTGGTACTGAATTCTCTTAAATGACAAAATTTGAATTCTTATTTATTTGCACAAAATCATCATATTGTATTATCTTACCGATCTCCTTTCTTCATTAGAGTTTTCCATGGCCATTTAGTAAAATGTTTTATGACTTAGTTTCACAGAAAAAAATTAATATAGCACACGTTGCTTAGAGGAATAAGTAACTACCAAGGCTAAACAAAAACATTACAACAAAGCTCTTCAAATGAAGACTTCCATTTTTCACAGTACCTTTGGCTTGTTGTTTCTTGCTCTTTCAACTGTAAGAGAGATTCTTCAATTTCCTTTTCTTTCCTCCTTAGCTGATTCCCAAGCACCTCTCTGGAATGTTCTAATTCCTCAATGTGTTCCCTTTGTGACTCAATCACAGTCTCCCTGCAAGTAMAAGCATCTTATGTTCCAAAAACTGATAAGTAGTTAATAAAAGAAAAAAATTAAATAGTCAAGAGAGCAAAAATTTAAAAAGTGTTCAGCAAAAAGTTGTATTTCTTAATTAAATCCATCATAACAGAGGTTTAAGAGTTAAACTTTCTATGAAAATAGAGGGCTCCACATGAAGAAATGTAAATACTCCAATAAATGAATAAATAAATCTCAGATTCAAACACATCAAACAACAGAAGCCACAACATAATACTCTTTACATAACAGTTTATGTGGACTGAATAATGTTTTAGCTTGTTTAGCAGAGACTAGTTGTAAACATTGACATTACTTACGGTTTCTTGCAGTCTATACTAAAGGCACCCGACTCCTAATCCACTGGTACCAAGTATTTTCAGGAAAGGAAATCCCCCTTACTAGCTATCAAAAGAATGCTAGATCTTCAATGGATATAGTAGCAATAGTAATTTTGAAGCTTTTATTCTGGGTTAGGTAATTTTAGACAGAACAATTCAGATGATCTGCCTTTAACAGTGGAATTTATCCAGAAAATGCGATTAAAAACAAGGCAGAAAATAGGATAAAGGTCACAGTCAAATATTTTTAGCAGGCTGCAACCTTGAGATTTTGATTCTCTGGGCAAGTTATTCTCAGATCCCTTTTCCAGTAACATTTCTTGTAATAAAAAAGGATTTGATGAATAAGCCATAGTTCTTCATTATATCATATACCTATCACAGACTTAACAGCATCTTGAGGTTTTTGACCATGTGTTTGCTCTTGTACATGGGTGCTCCATCTTGAGGTGAAAGCAACTATGGTTATTTTTTCCATTTTTGCTAGAACTGGAATCTCTGAAAAAAATGCTATTTAAATGTTTTCTGTATTATAATACAATTTTTGATCGGTCTTACCACAATAAGAGAAAAGTTATTGTGAACACCAAGATTTATTGCGGTCTTAATAGATAGCTCTTGCTTTCCAAGTCTTCAAAAGTCATAGGTATAGGAGAAAGAGCCCATTGTAGGCTCATCAGTGTAAGCCACTACAGAATTTTTTTATTAACTATGTACAAGTATAATACAAGTTATTAAAAAAAAAAAAAAAAGAATCGCTACTGTTCGACATGGGTTAGACTCAGAGGAGATGCTAACAACAGTACAAGTTAAATGTTGGTAAATTCCTTCATATCAATGAAAATTACTTTCACAGGGTGTTAGGAATAGGAATGTTAGAATAATGAAGGAGATAAACAATCAAAAACCTTCTTTGGTAATGAAGTTTCACCTGCTGCCCAGTCTAACAAAAAGCTACTAGCTTCCAATGATTCATGGGAAAACTGTATTGAAAATATTTAATTATTCAAATTTATTTAAATAAAATGAAATATTTTAATTTATATAAAATATTTATTTAAAATTATTTCCTACGACCCTACAAAAAATATTTGTGCTTACAATACTTCAAGCAGAAAATACATAACTGCACTTTAATTCAAACATTTTTATATTTAGCCTACCCATTTGTCAAAGATTTAGCATATCAGATATTGTAATAAGTCTGAATTAGGTAAGATTTACTAAAAGAAAAACACACCTTGAAAGTAGCTTTCAGAAAATCAGACTTCTGAAAGTAATCGGTTCTGATATACTTTGGAAAAGAAAAGTATTTTAATCAAACCTTACTATCTTGCAGTTAGGTTTTATTTACCTTTTCTCCAGGCTCTATATAAAACCTCTCTGCTCTTGTGCAGTCTCTACACTAAAGATGTTATCAAGAGTTTTCTGAGCTTTAACTTCAGTTGTAAAGTGCAATTGGACTACAAACCAGCCTAACACATTCAAGATGGTCACCACTTACAAGGGTTATCATAGGCGTTTAATCAGTTTTATTGGTAATAATTTTGTAGGTGCCATTCTTTCTGCTTTTGTCAGTTTTGTTCAGTAGGCTAGGCAGCATCAGATCCTAGCAATTATCACTTTTGCTCAAAAAGGGGGGGGGAAAAAAAGGCTCTTGCCATTAAAGATCAATTTTAGCTTTCACTCAAATTCTTGTGTACCTACATTTTTCATTCTAAATTCCTGATCCTATGTTTTCCTTGTTATAAAACGCTCGTGCATTGTTACTGGTATCAGAGTAGTTGGTGCCAGATCCAACAACTTCACTTTCTCTTCCAAAGCGTCATTTCTGAAAAATGTGTTTCTTCTTAAAGAAAACCACAAGTTTTAACAATTGTAATGACAGAAATTAAGAAATATGAAAATCATACAAATTTCTTATTTCAGCCCTTGCATCCTCGAGAAGACTCTGCCCATATCTTGGGAGCACAAGGTGAGGTGATCTCGCTTCTAAATCCTGAAATCTCATTCCTAAAACCAAGGAAAAGAGAAACAAATTTTTGTGATGCTGAATGTAAAGAAAAAATATTGTAACAGAAGAACAATAATCCCTATACAGTACAAATGTCTGACTCCTATACAGATTCCATAAAATGTATTTTTACATCAAATACACATGGAAAGAGATGTTCTTAATATCTATCACATAGCTCATGTAAAATTTAAACTACAGGCAATACAGTGTGCACTGTTAAAGAGAGACATTAAAAATAGTTCCTGAAATGTTTTTCTTTAGAATTTTTTATTTTGAAAAATAAAGAGCAGAGATAGTATCTTCAATAAAGAAAAGATTTAACAGTAAAATGTAACTAAACAGGAATATGAACTTGTAACTACTTGTTCTCTGATTGCACTTCCTTCAAAGTCACAGTGAGAGAGCCATTTACCTAGACAAGCAACTACAGAAGCATTTTAAGCAACACTGCAAATAATTTGCTAATGTTCTTCAGAGACATACTAAGTCCCTGGTGAAGAACAGTCAGAAATTTCTTCAGTGAAGAACTGTTTGTTGAACACTCATTAAAGCAGTGATTTCACCAAATCTATTCCTACTTCTCTTTTTTCAGCAAGAAGAAATTAATGAAATGTTGAGGTGGAACCAAATTAAAAGAAAATAATCAGATAAACCAGTGAGAATTTAATGAATATGCATACTTGATCACACCTCTTGGACTGACTGGCTGGCTACAGAATTTGTAAACCTGCCAAATGTAGAACTGATAAAGTACATTATTTATTGTTTTTATTGTCTTGCCTCTTCAAACCCAAGAGAAAACTAAGCTCTCCTGAATTTTGCAGGCACTCACATTATCTTTGGAGAACTGCTCTGAATATTTTTTGATCTTCAGTAAAAATATTTAGAGATTCACTCTCATGGTTCCACAGAACAATCCTAGAATCTTTCAGTCTCTAAAGACAGGGGACACTTTGGATCCCGGCCTGCTGGTGGGTTTATCATTAATCAAAAGGGCACGTTGAGGAAACATGCAAGATGCATGCTAATGAATACTATAGTAAATATTCTCTGACCTTCTGGAGGACAACATATAGTTTCCAAGTTCTGAGTGTTTGTTGCTAGATTTTTCCAAGCATAGTCCTAATTTTAGAAAAGTAGGTTCAAGAAACTGCATATTCATGTCAGGTATTAGCACTCAAACAAATTATCAGAATCCCTTCTAGTTTGGCCAAGATCTTAGAACTGCGATCAGCAAACTAGAACTTCTGTGAAATCTCTGAAAGTTTATCTGAGCTGGACTTCCTGTGGATATCTTCCTTCCTAGTTCCCATATTCTCCCCAGTTTCCATGGCCATTGGCTTGGTCAGCATGGGCCCAACCATTGTTAAAAAAAACAAACAAAAAAATCAATTTTGAGAACAAAACTGCCTCATTTATGACATAAGAAAAGGTTAAAATACAGATACTTAACATTTGAAACTTTACACTATATTCAAATCAAAGGAGCGAAGTGGTAAAGCTTATCGCTTTTCATTGACTGTCTAAAATCACTGGAATTATTTATTTTTTGGCTAGATGAATAATCAAAGTAACTAAAATAAAGACTGGTGAGAGAGGAAGATAGAGAAAAAAAAMCACAATATAACTGGCCATTTGCCTGATCCAAAACTCGTAGAAGTTAATGAGACACTTCTGCTGACTCAAAGTTTTGAATCGGGGCCAACATTTAATGCTTTTTGCTTTAACACATTATCTGTACAGTGTATAAGTTAACCAAGTACACCTACTTCTACAAATGTTCTTCTTATGAAAACAGAAAGGTTTTAAAGTGTAATTTCCAAACATAGTTATCACAAATAAAGGACTGAGAGTGAGGATGCTTTAAGTTGTAAGCCTTGACTGTAAAAAGCACCATTAAAGATGGCTGCATTGTGGTATTTGCTTTCCGAAGTCCACATATGTAATAGATTTTTTAAAGGTCTGCAGTGCTGTGCACACATGTATCAAGAGACTAGAACAAACCTTGAAATTAAAAAAGGAAAAACATGTGCAAACAAACTACAGATGTAAAACTTTGTTATAACATGTTAAGGCTAAACTTTTTCATATATTTCTTCTTTTATAAGCTTTTAAAAGTTACAGAAGTTTTAATTTATACTAGGAAAGTCCCACAATTTTAACTATTAGAACATGTGTTTGATAACTATTTTATTTTCAAATCTGTATTTTTCTTTTATGTCTATCACTGTGGATTCTTAAAATAGGGACTTCTAATGCAAACAAGTTATCATGACTGCTATAAATAGAGAAATACAAGAAAAAGGGGAAACTGATCATTTTGCCTAACGGTACTATTACCCAGAAAAGAATGTGAACAAAAAAGAGTAGCAATAATTAGTGGTATCTGTATAAAACATAATTTTTAATAAACGTGAATTATACCTTTCTTTGCATGCTCCTGCATGCCAGCAACATCACTCACTTTTCTGAGACCAGTGTTAATACGAGATTGAACATAGCTGTATGGACTAGGCCTATGGCCTTGAATCTGCAGCTGCTGTTTGGTTGAAATGAGTTTATTGTGGAGGCCCTCATTTTGTTTCTCAAGCTCACGAACTTTCTCTTGCAAATGCTCAATCATTTCTTCCAGTTCCACAGCCTGACCCAGCCGCTTGGGGCCGCCACCAACCTGCTCAGATCTTTTTTTGTCATTAACAAGCCGTATTAACTTGGTGGCCATTCTGGGGAAAATAATAAAAAGATGAAAAAGAATGTGAAAAGTCAGCATAAAAAGCATTCTGTTGAAAGGAACATAATCACTGTGAAGACTTCAGCAAAGAACCTGAATAATAAATTTCAGGTTTTGATATAACTATTACTGCCTGTGAAGAACTCTTTGAAGATAATTGAAACCACTGTGCAGCAATCTGCTTTATAGCACTGACAAATAACAGTTTCCTAAGGCTTATCATTTAAGGTTAGYAAAGGGAGGACACATATTTACTCCATATGGTCCTTAAATGTAATTTTTAACGCATGACCTTATATAGGAACCTCTGCATGCTGTTAAGTAAAGCTACAGATTTGGGATGTGGTGGGGCAAACTATAAAAGCTACAATTCCACAAAACATTCAACTATTGAAAGAATGCTAATAATACACAACATTCCAATGATATATCATTTCCAGTATTTTAGGATTTAAATATATATTTCAGTTCTAAAATGCCCCAAATGTATTGGTGGGGATATTTAAAAAGTTACTCAGGAAAGAGATGCTTAATATTTCACATTACTATACTAAATTTTATACTGGTAAATAATACCAATGTGCTTCAGAGAAGTAACGGTTAGTTGTAGAATGTAATTAGATACAGAGGGTATGGTTTTCATCTATCTTTAAAAGGATACAAATTTTGCTTTTGGCATCTCAAGAGTTGTACCTTTGATTTCCTTTAGTTTTGATAAACATTGGTAAGCTAGAACAAAAGGCAGAGAGGGCACATGGGGGTGAGCTAATATACAAGAACAGAAAACATGCCCAGCAGTGAATGGAAAAAACTTGGCATATAAAGAAAGAAAAGGTGGCTTTGATGAGAGAGACAAGTTCAAGACTTTACAAAATTGGTCGCACATCTTCAAGACCTGTATCTAGTTTACAGGGAATCTATTTTGCAGGCCCAGACAGAAGACTGAAAATAAGGACACACTTCATTTGTTTAAAGGGTCTTGTTTTATTTTTGTATAGCTGTGGACAGAAGCTTCTACTTAAAAGAACAAAAGCGAAAAAAAAAACCCTATAATAACTTTAGGATGTCACAGAATGTTATTGCCTATAAGCAATTTTTTGTTTGTTTGTTTTTTGAATGTATTTCTACTGCAAATTCAATCCAAACTTTTAGTTACAAGGGTTTTCACATGAGGGATGCTGGGAAGAAAATTTAGCTTAAGGAGTTAAGATTTTTCTCTGTTGATCTAGACAAATATTATATTGAGAATTTTATACTTTCTGTGCCTTTAAATATCAATTTGGATATTCTGTGTAATTTTATCTAAGTGGATTATGAGTGTATTAGGTAAAGCGAAGCAACCTTCCTTTCATTTAGCAGAAACGGAATGAAGAAGCAACCTATCCGTTCTGCCATCCTGTATCCGACAGTAGCCTGCCAGAAAAGATGGAAATCACGTCATGCTCGTCAACTTGGCCCTGACTCACCAACTCCTGGCTCAACAGGAAAAAACGTTTTGGGCTTTAGAAAAGTATGAAATAATCATATCCACAGAGGAAGCGTCTTCATGTGCCCTTTCAGGAATTGGTTAGCTTCTGACCAAAATCCAGCTTGGATCCAGTAAAGTTAATTAGCTTAGGTACAACCCAATTTGAATACAGTGTCATACTGTTTTTGCATTAATGAGCCCTCCTGAAATATGGTAATACCATGAGCAGTTCTGCAGAATCCAGACTGGGTTTGCCAGCACAGCACCAAGCTGGAGCTAATAAGCCCAAAGAGCCCCAGGTTACCTGTGTACGTTTGGGGTACGCTTTGCTTCCCATACTACCTCATACTTCGTCAATGAAATTACGCTGGATAAAACAGAGTTGATCATACTTCTAAATATATTTTTGGATTAACTAGATGATACAAAGCTAGACTCTGGCCAACTTTATGGGGGAAAGAGAAGGAAAAGAAAAGTAGCAGAACCTCTTTGCAGTGGCCATCTT
The DNA here is from genome assembly GCF_003343035.1 of Apteryx rowi. NCBI lineage: Eukaryota > Metazoa > Chordata > Aves > Apterygiformes > Apterygidae > Apteryx > Apteryx rowi. The sequence goes on along the minus strand of NW_020449196.1, from coordinate 2,298,008 downwards.
GAATAAAGGATGAAATTGCTGGTGAATAATTAGGCTTCTGTGGCCTTTTCTTTAATTCCCAGAATGTCAGTTTTAATTTGTACCCACATAGCATAAGCTATGAACCCCAAGATAACCAGCTCCAAAGTGGCAAATAGAGTTATAGATGTATATCTCACTACACAGGGCTCTAAATATCACCCACCATAAAAATATGCCACATGGCATAGAGACAACCAGAAATCAATATAAAATGAATTGCAAAGAGTGATTTTTGTTATTGCTGGGGAAAAAAAAAAAAAACACTCTCAAAACACATACTATCTTCTAATTTTGCCAAAGGTATTGATACGCCCAATCAGTATAAAGGTGGATCATATTGCACTTTATAGATAGCTTGCTGATCATAATGTACAGCTCTCCTTGCTTCCAGCTGCTAAAGAGAATTAAAAATAAAAAAAAGTATATTGTCCAATAATTTTTCTAGTCAAATAACTTCTCCATTGGCAAATGAATACCATAGGTCTCATTTGAAAGTGAATCTCATCTTCATCTCTCCTCAAAAGAGCCCAGAATCTGTTTTTTTTCATCTGTAATGACATGGTGGTAGTAGTTCATACATCAATTTCTCTATGAACATAAGAATTCTCACTCTTGAACAAGATTAAACAACTTTGGTATAGAAAAAAAGGTACATAAAGAGAGGAACAGTCCATGCTTCTATATTACTTGCTCAAAGTCTGTGTGAAGACATAGACCATAAACCATAATAGTTCTAACAACAAAAAAAAAGTCAGTAAGATGGCAGTTAAAAGTGAAGGAGAGGTTTGTTTTAAGCTCCTGCACTTCTAATGGACTAATATGAAGTATCTTAAGAAAACACTCAAACTGATTTATTTCTTTAATTAAACCTTTAATTAAAAAGTATATAGTCAAAACTTGAGGCCTGAGCCTGACCCATTCTCCATCATAACACAAATTAACAATGTTAAAATAATGCAAACAATACATATAAAACATCCACATCCTTTAAATCTGCATGTTTGCTTTTGAAACCCTTACAAAACCAACTTTATTTTTCTTCTTCTCACGGCATTCTCTTTTATCTTCCGAAATTTTATCATCCCTTGCTGTAGTTTCACATACACATTGTCTTTTAGTCAATATTTGTTTAAAACGTAAACAGTTCCAATCACCACAGGAAAACTCCTGTCTTTTGCTTAACTCCTCTTCAACCCCCAACCCCTATGTTACTCTGACTATATGATCTAATAAGGTAGCACAAGGACATTGTTTCCAGGTATTTTATTTTTATGAATATAATTTCCCATTTCTGAGTAGAAAATAACTGCACAGAGCATGGTCCCACTGTGCAGTTTACTATGTGAAGCTTCAGTTGTCTTGTAGGTAATATGGGAAATACTAAGGCTTTGAGAGACCACTTTAAAAAGTGCTCTCAGAGAAATCAGCATGATTTTTAGTTTCTTGATAATTAATGCTTTAAATAGCAAAAACATTATTTTGAGCAAAATAAGAACAAAACAAAGAACATTAAAACCCATACCTTTTAATTTTATCCTCTTGCTTATTTGCATGCTGTTTGAGCAGGATGTTCTCATCATGCAAACGAAGGAATCTGTCTTCCAACTCCTCGCGACTAACCCGTGATACAGCTTGTCGAGCTTTTACATTCTGTGTAGTTGATGGTTCTACCCAAACCAAGACCACTTTAAATTACCTTCATTATGTCCAACAGCATGTAATCCAAAATAGCTCATTTTGAAATATTAAATTCAAAAAAGATCGAAAGTTTTCAAGCAGTTTCATGTTTTACACTTGCATGAGTTTGTTGATTAATTTTTTTCAGTTTTGTAGCTATATTAACCACTTTTTTTCCCAACCTCCTACAGATAAAAAAAAGTGATTCAAATGACATAGCAAACTGGTTATCTACTACACGACAGAAGAGAAATAGTTTAGCAAATAACATGGTACTGTCAAATATACTATTTAAAAAATAAGATTACAATTATCAAAGGGATTCTTTCTTAGCTGTAAACACACCCTCTTGAAGCTCTAACAGATTAACTCATAATTCTGTAAATTCACTCAGGTGCAAGACTGAGCCCAGTGATTCCATTCTGATATCAACTTTGTACCGTGTCAGAATTGCACAATACTTTTGGTTCACGTTTTGTTAAGTAGGCCTGGTCTTATCCTCAATTCAGCAAAAAAGTCAAAAGTCTTTCTTTTTTTTTTTTTTTTTTTAAGGATGCAGTTTATAGCTCAATGAGATTTGCGGTTTTTAGCATCTTGCAGCAATGCCTCTTTTAAAGGAGGAACATGAACAGAGAATGGGTCATAGTGTCTTTTATCTTTCAGAATTTAACCCAGATTCTTAATGTTATTTGAACTTAATCTTGTGAGTGTGAATGTCAGAAACATTTTTAGAAAGAAACTAACGAAGCCACTGATCAAAGCCTGTAACTGTAATAAATAGCAGCTGGTACAAACCTTGTAATCCTCCAGTTCCAGCTAAACTTAGACCTACGTCTCTCACAGGCAGGTCTCCCGCAGTTTCGTCAGCTGGAGCAGACATTGCTTATCTGTGGATAGCAAAATTCAAATTAAATCTCTCTTCCATCTGTAACATAAATTGTTCACTAGAATGAACTATAATTACATTCTATATAATGAAGGAAAAAGTAATGACAGATTCACTGAAATGACACACTTGTACATTACTATAAATACTTCTACCTCATATATATGACTTGGGACAAGCTAAACTTTGAGGTTTAACATTATGCCAGTTTTTATCATAGCACAAAATATGTTTTCCTTCCTATATAATGGCTCCTTTTTTTTTCTTTTTTAAATGTGTGCAGATTAAGCTTTTTCAAGTTCTTAGTTTCACTGTCTTCAGCAATCTTTGGGCTAACTCCATATTTCTAAGTGCATGGGGGAGCTGTGGTTGGTTTTTTTTGTTTGTTGAATGGTTTTCTTTTGAGACAGGACAAAGTTTAAGGCATCATCTGGCAGACTAGTAATGCCATGTTCCACACTTTCAATAGCATAAGCAAAAGGGATTTGTGGGCAATGAAGACATCATTTCAGTCTTTCCAGCTTCTCTCGTGGTCTTCTTTCAATCATTGTCATATGCGAAATCGCTTTGTGATTTGTGCTAGAAACTCTCCCATGAACAATTCTCTCATAAATCAGAATACATGTCTTTCTTGAGGCAACAGAAAGTTTAGCTAGATGACAAAGTGAGATTAGAAAACTATTAGTGAATAGTACTTTTGTTTCAGTCTAATATACGAAAATATTTGGTAACAACTGCTGTTTCTTCTTTTTCAGTGCAGAAAATTGGCCATAAATTCAAATAAGTCTGAAGTAACATAAAAAAAAAAAGATATGAAGTCCTCACACAGTCTTTTTACCTAATGTTACACTCCCTCTTCAGATGAAATCTAAATCCTTGGTGAATGCAGAAACATCCAGGACCAGTATCAGAGGACAAAATTGCCACAGTAGACAATCTGTAGACATTCTGTGAAATCTCTTAATTCTATCACAACCAAAACTGCAGCTAAAGATATGATCTTCTTTTGCCAGTAAAATTTTCTAACAGAAATAAACCTCCTTATGACTTTGTCCAAAAGGAAAGAGAAGGATAAATGGAAATCGAGTTTTCAACAAAACTTTAACAGCACAAATTCTGCTACTCAAATTCATACACAGTTCTCTTCAAGTACTACCACTGTGAGAAAATAAAATTGCAAAAGTAGCCCTGGTAAGATCTTAGATTGCTGAGTCCAGCCCTATAAGCAGAGTCATATTATTATGTTCTTCATAAACATCTAAGTCCTTACAATACAAATTATGGAATCATTCAAAGCACTAATCAAGCCAATCTTGCTTTTGATTTTTTTGTTTTTTCACAATTAATATTTAGGATAAAGTATTATTTCTAGCTTTCACTCTTTAAAACAACCTGAATACACTTTTCATATGTGTGGACTAAATGTTTCCATGTCACCATTTTTGAAGTGTCTGACCTGATCTACATTTGCAGATTCACATTAATGTTATAGTTTTGATGCTATCAGTCACGGAAATGGCGAATACAGGCATACCTCGTTTTATTGCACTTGGCAGACTTTTTTTTTTTTTTTTTTTTTTTAAGAAATTGAAGGTTTGTGGCAACCCTGCGTCAAGCAAGTCTATTGGTGCCATTTTTCCAACAGCACGTGCTCACTTCGTGTCTCTGTGTCATATTTTGGTAATTCTCGCAATATTTCAACCTTTTTCATTATTATTATATCTGTTATGGTGATCTATAATCAGTGATCTTTAATGTTACTATTGTAATTGCTTTGGGGCGCCACAAACAGCACCCACATAAGACAGCGAACTTAATCGATAAATGTCGTGGGTGTTCTGACTGCTCCACCGACCGGCCATCCCCTGTCTCTCTCCCTCTCCTCGGGCTTCCCTGTTGCCCAAGACACAACGGTATAGAAATTAGGGCAATTAATAACCCTACAATGGCCTCTAAGTGTTCAAGGGAAAGGAAGAGTCGCACGTCTCTCACTTTAAATCAAAAGCTAGAAATGATGAAGCTTAGTGAGGAAGGCATGTCAAAAGCTGAGATGGGCCGAAAGCGAGGCCTCTTGCACCAAAGAGCCAGGTTGTGAATGCAAAGGAAAAGGTCTTGAGGGAAATTCAAAGTGCTACTCCAGGGAACACACGAATGATAAGAAAGCGAAACAGCCTTCTTGCTGATATGGAGAAAGTTTTAGTGGTCTGGATAGAAGATCAAACCAGCCACAACATTCCCTTAAGCCAAAGGGAATGTTAAGCCTCATCCAGAGCAAGGCCCTAACTATCTTCAAATCTATGAAGGCTGAGAGAGGTGAGGAAGCTGCAGAAGAAAAGTTGGAAGCTAGCAGAGGTTGGTTCACGGGATTTAAGGAAAGAAGACATCTCCATACCATAAAAGTGCAAGGTGAAGCAGCAAGTGCTGATGTAGAAGCTGCAGCAAGTTATCCAGAAGATCTAGCTAAGATAATTGATGAAGGTGGCTACACTAAACAACAGATGTTCAATGTAGACGAAACAGCCTTATATCGGAAGATGACACCATCTAGGACTTTCATAGCTAGAGAGAAGTCAATGCCTGGCTTCAAAGGACAGGCTGACAGCAAGAGAATTAGAATTGGCAGTGGAGCCTGAAGATGTGACTGAATTGCTGCAATCTCATGATAAAACTTTAACACATGGGGAGTGGCTTCTTATGGGTGAGCAAAGAAAGTGGTTTCCTGAGATGGAATCTACTCCTGGTGAAGATGCTGTGAACATTGTTGAAATGACAACAAAGAATTGAGAATATTACATAAACTTAGCTGACAAAGCAGTGGCAGGGTTTGAGAGGATTGACTCCAATTTTGAAAGAAGTTCTGTTGTGGGTAAAATGCTATCAAACAGCATCATGTGCTACAGAAAAATCCCTCGTGAAAGGAAGAGTCAATCGATGCAGCAAACTTCATTGCTATCTTATTTTAAGAAATTGCCACAGCCACCCCAACCTTCAGCAACCACCACCCTGATCAGCCAGCAGCCATCAACATCAAGGCAAGACCCTCCATCAGCAAAAAGATTAAAACTCGCTGAAGGCTCAGATGATGGTTAGCATTTTTTAGCAATAAAGTATTTTTTAATTAAGGTATGTACATTTTTTTTGACATAATGCTATTGCACACTTAATAGACTACAGTATAGTGTAAACATAACTTTTATATGCATTGGGAAACCAAAAAATTCATGGGACTCACTTCTTTATTACGATATTCACTTTATTGCGGTGGTCTAGAAACAAACCTGCAATATCTCCAAGGTATTACAGGTATGCCTGTAATACTTCTTGATGTTGAGGTCCATGCCCTGTGTCCATTTTAACTGATGAAATAATTTTACTGATAGTAACATATCAACTGGAATCCAGCTCCTCAGTGTTCTCAGCTCTTTTTGTTATTCATAGGAATCCCTCAAAACTTATAATTTGTTAAATTAGTGCTATCTGCAGTCATTGACTTTGATTATCTCTACGTACACTATCATGGTCATTATTATGTATCACTGTATCAGTATCACTACAGAAACTAAGATTAAAAGTGAAATAGAAACTTTTACCTATAGCTGATCAGTCCAAATTTGGTTCCTGATAGCAGCAAGGAGAAGATGGTACCATTATATGCCTTTCTCGGATGCAAGTGATTGTCCGGTTTTAGCAAGTAATAAATGACACGGGTTTTTTTAGCACTTTCAGAGAGGTCAAGAGCTAAGTAAATATTTTATCAGCATGACTGTTTCTTCAACATCAGTGGTCCACCAAAATCAAGATTCAGACATTCTAGCACAAAAACAGGCACAGGCAGACATCACTGTTTTCTGCTATTTGCCACCTGCCAAAGAATCTTTGCTACGGATGTCTGCCTGTTATTTTCCGTGCGAAAAAAGTCCATTCATTAAAAAAAAAAAACACGTTTGTCCCTCAAATAAGCAAAAAACCTTGCCAATAATAAACCATTACCAGCAGCAACAAAAACAGATATATTCAAGCTGAGAGCAAACAAGCATAGCAGTACTGTACATGAAAGTCAATTTTATTGGCAACATGGCATAACTAGTAAACAAGCAACACATACAAATCTCAGAGGGACAAAATAAAGCTGATATAAATCTGAAGTCCAGAAAACTTAGAGAAGTGAAATTTCAAAAGTAGGAGGAAGAGTTAGTTGTCCCATTTTCCCTACAAAGTGATGGAAATAAATAATTTAGCTTTATTTTCTGTCCTAGCAGGGAGAGGAGGAGTTTCTAACTGTCTTTACAAAAACAGTCAACGGTTCCAGCATTATTTCTAAAAGCATACAAGATTTCTCCACACAGTTCCAAATTATTTGTTTGGAAAGCACTTCCAAAGTGATTAAATCTGATAAAAGTATGCTGCAACACCACTACAAAAGTGCTTGTACTTAAGAATCCAGCATTTCCTAAAATACAAGCACTATAAAGCAAAAGAGATACATATTCTGCATCCACAACTGGACAGATATATGTCATGCAGAGCCTCAGCAACWTAAACTATTTTTTATTTCCAAAACAGATTATCCCAAAGCCACTTTAACACTTTTTAGTTCCTAAAAACTAATAACAACAAACTTTGTATACAAAGAGAGAAATTTTTTTCCATATCTCTGGGATTAACATATAAGGATTTCAGCTTTGGCACAAACAAACATTTTAGATATAGTGACTCGTTACAGAAAAAGTAACTATTTACAAGATTGTTGCTACTACCATCAGTATCTGCAAAATTAGTACAAAAAGCTGCATGCAAGTTTGCAGCAATACACAAAACCAGACAGAGCATGAATACTTAAAATTAAATATCAAAACTCATGCTTTAGGTCCCTATTCTTCTAAGACTCACAGAAGCGTACTTCTATGTTGATATCATTCCAATTTGGCAAAACTGAGGGGGGAAGACTTAAATTCCCCAAAGTTTTCAGCTAGTGGGGCTAGAAAGGATGTTTGCTGCTGAAATCTTAAAAATTAAGACACTTTCTTAACTGGCATGAATTTAGAACTTCTTGAGCTTTGGCCATGGCCAAGGTGATTCTTTTTTTTCCCCCCTTCACAAACTGACCCCGCCTCTCTGGTAAAGGGAAAAAAAAATAGACAGACCACCCACCTGTTTTAGCCTATCATGAAATACAAGTACTTCCACAGCCTACATTCTTCTTTATCAACTCCTTAAAAATAAATGTTTGCACTCTGCTGGGCTTGTCATCTAAAATATTCTCATTTATTACTTGTTAGGAAAAGATATATGTATTTATCATCTTTCAAACATCATCTGTTGTAGTGTTGTGAACTTTTTGTGGAGATGGGGAGAAATAAAGGGAAGCCAAAAAAGGCAGGGGGGAGGGGAGGAAGATATGGAAAATATTAGGAAGCCAGATCATCACATCCTGCCGTGGTCTGAGAGAAAAAGCATCTCCCAGACCYGTAAGTCCTACTGCAACAAGGAAAAATAAAAACAACTGTGGTTAGCTTTCAACGTATTTCACAAGTGCTTTCCAAATTTTGTTCAGCGCCATCAGGTCTGGCAATAACTTACAAGACTGGGGGGGGAGCTCAGGCAGGAAAGCTAATAATCGCTGCGTGAGGTAGAGGCCGCACCGCGGGGCTGCGCCCCCCGCACTTCCCGCCCGCGGGCGCAGGGACGCAGCTCCCGCTTCCCTCCCACAGCTGTTGTCCGCCCGCACCCGAGGCCGGAGCCGGGGAGGGCCACAGGGCTGCTCTTAGGGCGAGTAAACGCCTTTCTTTTTTTGTTGTTTTTCCTCCCCCTTCACAGCAGCCTCTCCACGCCTCGCCCCGGGCGCATCGCTGCCAGCGACGGGGCCCCGCGAGCCCAAACAACCGCCCGGGGGCGGCGCGGCGCGGGCGCCCGGCGCCGGCGAGCGGCGGCCTCTTCGCAGCAGTTTTGCTTCCCGCGCCGAGCGACGCCGCCGCCTCGGGACGGGCCACCACATCGCCCTGCGCGGCTCCAGCATCCCTCCGTCCCGCCGGCCCGTGCCGCGGAGGGAAAGAAGCTTCCCCCATACTCACAACTCCTCGCCAGCCCCTATGCCGCCTCTCAGCTTCTCCGTTAGCAACTGCTMCCGTTGCTACCCAAACACTTCCACTTCCGGGGAACCAGACCCCGCTGCCTGCTGGGAGTTGTAGTTCCGGTAGGGGGCACCGTCGCCGCGGCACGCCGCCCAGGACTACAAGGCGCCCTCGCCCCTTGCTTCCCGTTTCCGTGTCGCGGTGCGCGCCGGGAGTTGTAGTCGTCCTGGAAGCTGGGTGTCAGCCGGGCGCCGGCGGGAGCCGCTCGGAGCGGCTGAGGGAGGACGGTCCCGCCGCGTGCCGCTCGCGGGCGGCTGAGGCGGCGCCATGAAGAGGAGAGCAGGGGAGCGGGAGAAAGAAATGAAGGTACCTCCTCTTTGCTTCCTGCTCCCCTTCAGCCCCGAGGAGGGTTCCCGGGGCGAGCCCTGCGGCTGCGACGCACCGGGGCTCTGGCGACGCGGGGGCCGCCGGGGCTGCGGCGGTGCCGGAGGGGGAGCCCGGCGCGTGTGGTGGGGGGCTCCCCGAGGTCGCCGCGAGGTTTATTGTTAAAGGGAAGCAGCGCAAGGCACCGAGCTGCCTGCCTGCCTGCCCGCCCTCCTTCCCGCGGGCCGGGGCGGCCGCCGCTGGCGCGCGCGGGCCCTGAGGCTCTGCAGCCGGTGCCGGCAGGGCACGACGCAGCCTCGCGGCCCTTCCCCCGCCGGTGGCTTTAAAATCGCTCTGGTTAAGCGCCCCTCGTTTCTGAGACAGCCCCTCCCCGGTGCCTCGAGGGATTCTGAGGCCCGAACACGGGGTTGAAGAAGCCGGTGCCCCGGGGGCTCGTTTGAGGGGGGGCTGGGCGGTGATTAAAAGCTAACTTTTTGGTGCCAGGTTTTGCTCAGCTTTGTCGCTCTCGTTAGCTTGGGAATTTTAGGAGGAGGGGAATTTTAGGAGGTTTGCTACAGTCTCAACAGTAGCTGATAATAAACACGGGGTTTTACAGGCACTGGGCGTGGACGTTTTAATTTAAGAGGGAATTCTAGAGTGTTAGTTGAGAAAATCATAAAGGTAGATGCTCGGTTGTTGTTAATACAGTCTCAGTAAGATGGTAAGTTTCATAAGTGCACTTTTACTTTGCAATTCAAAAGTTCTCCTACTCTACACTAAGCCTAACCTAAATAGTTTAATTGTATTCGTTTTAACACTATTTTAACATTATTTTAAGTCTTCTAACATTACAATACATTTGGGTAGCAACAGAAACATTAACATTAAAAGCAAGCTTTTAAATGTTTTTTCTTGATAACATGCTTATATTAAAGACGTAATTAGACTGTACGTAAGCAAACTTAGCATTGCTGAATGTTTTGCTGTTTCAGGTACCTTTTAGAGGGCTTGTTTGCACCACAGTGTATGATACTTGATTGCTACTATGTGTTTAATTCTACTCTGAGGCCAATTTGATGGCTGTTATACCTCTGCTGATTTTGTTTACCAAATACAGGTGCAGAGAATTAGTAGGTTACTTGTTTGGAAGTATAATGCTCACTTCAGTGAAACTGATGAAAGGAAGAGTAATTACACTATAAATTTAGGAAGAAGTTTTATAAGGTGATAATCTGGTTCGCTGTCTCTTTCATGTACAGAATGCAGTTTTTGGTGTTGATATTAATTTGCTATTTAACATTTCAAATTATTTTACTACAGGGATAGGCAAATGGTCTGACTTAACAGTTTAATGTAAATATTTTAATAGAAAAATATTTTTAAACAACTCTTTAAGGCCAACCTGGTCACTTCCTAATTTATCTTTCTGCTATCCCTCCTTCATAAAGGACAGTGACTTCAGTGTTTCATTTGTGTTCTGCTCTTTCTATACATGCGAACGCACACACAGATGTAAACTGTCCCATCCAATCCAATGTAACTACACTGCAGGAAAAAAAGCATGCTTTTGATCAGTCTGTACACTCATGATACCCATCCAAGAGCTGGATTTAGCTTATGTCTTGCAATATGTCTAACCATATTTGGGAATTGTTTGCTTTAGAATAATTGCTATTGAGAAGATAGTTATTCAAGGGTACAGTGTGAGGGAATAAGTGTGAAAGTTTGAGCAACACTGGCAAAAATTGTAGAGGGGCAAGGCACTTGAAGATGTATCGGAAAAGCAACATAAAACAAAAACACAAGGAAGCTAGTGTGGAACATGACTGCCTTAGACATATCTAGATGTCATAGATGCATGTGCAGAGAAGCATAAAAATGAAGAAGAGATCCTTACAGAAAATTTAAAGGAGTGAATAGTCAATAGGATGCCTTAGAAGTTGGATATTATTTCTAGAAGTTTTGAGTATACTGAAAGTGAAACAAAAGGAGCCAATAAGAGTGTGTTAAAGGACACTGCAAGAGAAGTCAGCAATGGGAAGAAGAGGGGGCTATACAAAAAGAAACATATGCTTTCTTTTCAGAGAAGCATCCTCATGTTATGGTTGCACACATTTATTATATTTTATACAAATAATTACAAATTTAATTTTTGGATTYCTGGCAAAAAAAAAAAGTTCACCCTTCAGTCCCTGAGTTTAAGCATTATTTATTTATGTTGCTCACTGAAGAAATGCTTAAGGCAAAGGAAGTGCATATTTATTGTAGTAGTTCTGCCAAGACTTCCACTTAGGTCCTAGGCAAAATTTTTCATAATAAACCAAATATTAGTGCGGTTAACCTCACCTCTTCTGGAGAGTAGGATTTATGGGGCCTATAAATGAGAGGGAAGTAGTTGGATAGAGAAGCTGGTTTGGATTATACATCTCCTGGCAATGTCTCTATTCTGGAAAATGAAATCCTGAATAAAAGTTTGYGTTTTGCCAGATTTGTTTACAGTTAAGTGTTATCTACCAGAGGCCTGATGATTGGCTTTTGCTTTGTAATTAAACAGTGTATTTTGTATATATGAAAAGCTGTCCATTCACAGCTAGTTTGTCAAGTTAGGTATGACAGCAACTAGCCTTGTGAAATACAGAGATCATTAATTATACATTAAAATCCAAATGGTCACAGCTGGGTCAGTTCCTGGCCTACACTGTGGTACAGTTTCTACAAGTGTTGCTGCACTAACATCTCTCTGAGGGTAAACCCAGCTATTAAGATTTTTTTTCATCAGTTGTCTCAGGTCTAAATGCCTGAGTAATTCTGTGTGAATGCAAAACTGGCTTCACAACAGAAGTCTACAGCTGAAGCTTGGTGAAAGTTGAGTGTTGGTCTATTGTAGCATAATTGCTTTCTCTTTCTCCCTCTCTCTCAGTGAAATCACCATGTATATAACAAGTTTTGCTTTATGCTGTTATAAGAGAACATTTCTGTTCCACGGATGCTTGGTAGGATTTCTCTAGAGTGCAGTGCTGTCATGCAGCAACTTCCACATTGCTACATTGTTTTGAGTACAATTGAGCATCCGGCAGTTTGTGCTAGTAGATGGTGTTCCAAGCCCAAGAAGAGAAGGAGGAAACAAAATCATTCCTGGAAAGAGGATCTGAAAAAAGTTGGGGAACCATATCCATAAAATAATCATTCATCTGTCTTAAATGCCATTTTGGGGATGCTAGTGTCCTGTGGAATATTACCCAGAGTTTTAAGTGGACAGCAGAACATAATTATTCTAAGTTTTTAAAGACATCTTTAAAGATGTTGCATGCCGGTGGCTTCTGTCTTCCCCATAGCAAATACTATTTCTGTGCATGATCTTAACATAAAAACAGAGCTATTAGACTAGATGTTGTTGATTAGCAGGAGAGACATTTTAACTAAACAGTCCACCTCTGTGAGTGGGGTGTGCATGTATATTTACATGTATGTRTGTGTGTATATATATATATCTTAGAATTCAAATTTAATAAGTCCACCTTGTAGTTATTTTGATTTATTTTTCTTGTTTATACTGTTGGCCAGAGTTTTGGTCAGTTCACAATAAACTTATTTTTACTGGGTGAAGAAAAGGTACCCCATAAAATAAAAGGAAACATAAATGTTGTCTTTTGTAAGTTCACTTAGAACGTTTTCTCTTCTTAAACTTGGGAAATATCTGTTTTGCTTTTAGAATGCTTATTATCCTGATTAATATTCACAGTTTAGTTATAAAAGTTCATGTGTAGCATATGACTGTTCTCAAGGCTTGCTTCATTTGGTCAAAAAAATTTTAAAGTAACTTTCAATGCAAACCAAATTTCAAAGTTCCATTAACTCCATCTATATGCTTCCTCTTGGTACTGTTTGCACATTAAGATCTTATGTCATTGCCATGTGAAAGACAGGATGCTCAGCTAGTTTGGAATATTACTTTTTTACTTGAAAAAGATTACATTGATGGTTTTTTGGAACATACCACTAAGCCCAGTTCAAAATTACCTTTTGTAGCTATTTATGCTAATTCACATTACAGTGAAATGAGAACCAACAACACTGAATTTATTCCACAGACATTACTGTTATATTTGTACAGCTCCCAGCACAGCTGGGACCCCATTCCAATAAAGATATTGCTATACGAATAATAAATAAATCAATATGCACATATCTGTATATTCACAAGGGGCTTTATAAAGGTATTCATGTGCAATTTCACATTTGTGAGACATGTTAGAAAAAGTGGCAAGGAAATATAAAGCTTTAAACAACAGAAAGCTTTGTATAAATTTTATTTACAGGGAGGAAAAGGGAATACACAGTGGTCTGGTTGAGACTGTGAATTTCTGACTTTTAACTGGTGAAAAGTATTTCCTGCATCATCCTTGTCTTTGCTGCCTGGAAAATACTAGATAGTTAAAATTAATTAAATAATTTAAAATAGGTTGCTTCAACCTATTAATTCTCATAGGGGAAAAATAGACAAGTATTCTCAGAACATGTAAGAGCARGGGAATAATTTTAGGATTAATGCTGAAAAATAGTCACCCATGCCATGCAATTACATGAATCAACTTTAATATTGTCTTGTTATAGTTTGTTCAATTATTCAATTATTATATTAATTTCTTGTTTTCTGTTATTCTGCCTTTTCTCTTAAGATGAGAAGACATAGTAACTTTTCTAATTGAAAGATTAAATGGATTCTTTTAGAAGTTATATTTAAGAAAATTAAAGTTAATGTAACAGCTGAGATGCAGTTAAATAAGCTTGTTGTCATGTTATATTTCTGCTTAGGTAAATGGTGTGCAGGTTTTAGCAGAATCAGCAGCCAATATGCCAGTAGTGATTTTTGTGGTAATCACATTATTGGCCCTTAACACTATTAATGAGACAATAATTAAGAAATATTGTTGATAGTCACATAACACGTGATTTGTATATTGGAAATGGTCAGGTAGAAGCCTTGCATATGCAGAATAAAATGCAAGAATGAATGAGTGGCAAATGTTCCTTGCTTTTAAATTCATCACATCCCTGCTGCTTAAATTGCCTCAGCTGCTAATGCTGGAACCATTACAGTAATGGACTCGGCAAATGAAGGAGAACCAAGACATACACACTATTACTGGAGGGGTAATTTTCTTTTCATCTGTAATAGCAGCAGTGCCTAGTATTGATCAGACCATCAAGATACTAATCCTCTGTAAAATTACTTGTTATAACTGAAAATGTGTTAATTCAAATCAGTCTGTGTCCTGACTTTCTACTTACTATTGAATACAGACTATTAGATGGTTTATTTTTTGTGATTTAAAGCCTTTATATTGATAATAGTTAGAGCTTCCTCTGCAAGAGTGAGTGCTTAATCTTAGCTATGGCCCAGGGTTGTCTTTTTGTTTTAAATAGAACATCACCCACTTAATTAAGAAGTGAGTGTCTGTCTTGCCGATCTGAATTATATTGGTACTTTAGGCTTCCCAGATTTATTAAACATGTTGTTTTACATTCAGTCTCTTGTTTTTGCTGTAAATAAGAACAGATCTATGCTTCACATATTAGAAGCTTTTATGATCTCGGAGCTAAGGGTGGCATGGATCTTTTCTCAAAACTCTARTTCATGTCTTGGTGATTGTGGCCTGTAAGGCTATTGTGTATGAGAGTAATGCAAAAGAGGTAAAATGCCAAGGGTCGAAGGGTTTTCAGTTTACTTTGATCCAAATGCTCCACCAAATGAAACAATGGACTGGGAGCAGAGTGAAGTAGATCTTATTTTTAGGTCTGCCATATCCAAATTTGCAGTGTTGGGCTTTTTTTTTTTCTTTTTTTCTTCTGCCTCTTCTGTTCTTTGATAGTCTATGTGTTAAGATTGTAAGCTCGTGTCTGTTATTTGTATAGCCTGTAACTAACTGGAGTTTTGATTTTTGGCTCAGTTGTATGCCACAAGTATAATAGTTGTTACAGGTGCAAAAATACCTCATAGGGCATGGCTGTATGAAATTGTTCCGTTAACCCTGACCTTTCATTAGACTTACTAATTTGGGCTGCTACCACATCACAGCCATTGGTATCATGTACTATCTTGCCAGCTTGTGGGAGTTCATGGTAATTGTTCTAGAAGTGGGACAAGATGCAGAACTGTGGTGTGGGGTGGGTTTTTTCTGTTTGTTTTCTTTATTTTAAGAAACTGATGGTATTCCATGCATCTTAGGAATTTTTTTTCATTGTAGTATCAAATGGATTTTTTACTTGGTAAGACCAAAAGCATGTTTATTTCCTAATTGCCCCTCTCCTTTCTATTTTTTCCTCGGTTTAACTGATCCAACTTACATCACTTTGAAAGAATTTGCATTTCCTAAAAAGTACTGGGGTACCTTTTGGGGTATTCCTTCTCCCCCAAAGATGTAAACCCTTATTTGCAAGTGTGTATACACACTGGTGACCTCTGTTTGCTGGCAAACAAAAATATGCCAGGTGGGCCTTATTGGATGTTTAAAATCCTATCCAAAGAAAAGTTTGGGGATTCCATAAGAGAGAGACTCTCCATTCTGAACAATAATTGTGCTTTTTGGATGTGGGGAGAAACAAGTCCAACTTTCTAACAGTATGTATAAAAATGTGGAAGAAGTTTCCTGTTACCTGCCTGGAAACACTTGGGTAGTTGGTCATATTAAATGTAAATCAGGGCCATTCTTGAGCTCTCCAGAACCTCTCCTTAGGTCCCCATTAGGAAAAGTATGAATGGTAATGCAATGGAGGAACAGTCTTCTGACAAAGCAAAACACTTCTCAAGGTCCATGGTCTTCATGGATGRTTTTTGGGGAAGGSCAGACATAATGCCTCAAAGATGAGACTCCTTTTGGTAACTGTGATGATTTTGGTTGCTTGTCTGTCTCAGAATACTAAAATTTTTATCCCTCTCATAAAGAGTGTGAACTGACTGTCTGTTACTTGTTTAATTCTAATTTCACTATTGAACAGTCCCTTACACTTTAATTTTCAAGAGAGCAGAGCAGAGATGTTTCACTGAAAGTTTCTTGTGTGATGGCATGGTGATTAGGAGGAGTTCACTTATCCAGCTGAAAACTAACCTGCCAAATGTACAAGTTGAGCATAAAAGTAGTTCTCTGTTGTCTTAGTGAGTTTCCAGCTACACTGTGGTTAAATGTATCATGCCAGTATGTTCTTAAACAATGACACTGGCTCAAAGAAAGCGATAATRTATTTGAGTTCTCCAAAAGTGCTATTGTTTATACAAGTGTGTTTTAAAACTCTGATGTTAATGTTTGTGGATATAGTTGAAAAGGAACAGAGTCCTAACGGTCATTACGTGCCTCCTGCTTCTTTATAGAAGTAATATTTTAGATATGCATGCAATAATGGATAATATCTAAAAACATAATGATTGTTGTTTACATTTATTTTCAAATATTTTATAGTTGTGACATTCAGAAAAATTAAATTTACCAAAAAATTCCAGAGAAAACACATTGGAGAAATCTTTCCTGTTTTCTGTAGAAAAGAGAACTTCATGTGGATTGATTTGTTTTGTTTTGGTTTGTTTTTTTTTCCCCCCCTCCAGTTTTGAGTGAACTTCTTTCTGAAGAGAAATCTTCATTTAATTTGGGTGAAAATTAATTTTGGAAGTTTTTAGTATGCAATTCAATTTCAGAAAGCTAGATAGTCTTAGATGCAGCTCACCAAGCCCCTCTTATTTCCTGATTCTGAAGCTTAGCAATTTCAGAAGGAGGTCAGCATTCTTGAAATGTGTCCCTGCTGGAGATGCAGTATGTGGACCTACTGTCACTTTTATAGATTTGGAAAACATTTAATAAATAATTATTATACTTTCCTTTTACACGGTGCACAGTTTCATCTGACCAGTTTAGTAAAAGCAGGACAGGGCAAATGGTGAATGCATAAGCATGCTTCTGTTCCCAGTGGAACTGGTTATCAAACTTTCACTGGCTTCAGCTGAAGCAGGATTGGGCGCTCATGTTTTTAATAATTCATCCATATCCTAAATTATTTAATTAACCTTTAATGACCTAGAGCATTCAAAATATCAAATGATCCTCTTCTCTTCAGTTGAGACTGAAAGGCATTATAGTGTATTATTGTGTTCTATTAGGTTCATTAGTGAAGTGCAAAACATGGTTATGTATATTTATTACCATTTAGAATATGGTGCAGATTAAATGGATCCTTGAATCCTTCTGGACAGAGAATGATAGTACTGTAATTTCAAAACATTTCTTTTTGAAGTTACAGGGGTCTTACTACAGGAAGAAACTCTGCTCCACTTTATTTAGACTAAACCCTTTTTATTTATTTTATTTTGTTTTTGCTTTGGTACACCTGCTACACCACTTTCTAAAAAGAATCGCATCTTTATCTCCTAGAATTTGTTCTGTTTCATTTTGCCCTTTTATCTGCTGCTCATCCCACCACTTTTATTTAAGACTGTGAAGTTACTTTAGTGTAACTGCTGTTGTCACCTTTGCCCTTAGCTAATCAAATAGTTTACCTTGAGGGAAGCATTTATCTCCCACTTTCATTATTATTATTTTCGTAGCTGTAAAGATATATATTTTATGTCTGCAGAAGGCTGTAACAGTGAAACGAGGTATTGATCTGCTGTATTTGGCAATTTCTTTCCACCTTGCCATCGATATCATGTCAGCCTCTGTCTGTACTGTGGTTGACCTCACAAATAGCTCTTTATGTTCCCATTGGATTCAAATGATATACTATGCTCAAACCTAAATCAATGAATGATTATAAAGTTTTTAGTATTATTTCATAACCCCCAGGCAACTTGTACTTCATGCACTGAATGCTTGAAAAGGTACCTAATTAAAGTATGTTGTGGGTTCTGTTCTGAAGTTTAAAATTGTGTTGAAATCAAACATCCCATAATATTAAATTCAGGGTCTGATTTGCATATTTTTCAGATACTAAAATTACTGAAACTTCTGCCTGTAATTTACCACAGAGTCTCCAGTTTATGGTGGCGAAAGATTTTACTAAGAGCAAAATCGCCCGTTTCTGGTGTGCTGTGTTTTGAGTGGAAAAATGTCTGGATCTTGCTAATGCAACTGGATCTTGCTAATGAAAGCTCATGAATGGTACACTGTACTTGTTTTGAGGGAAAAAATGGAAGTAGAGATAAGATTTTCATCTCCTGAAAATGAACAGTAAGTTTAAGTAACTCTGGGATTTAAAAACCTTCTGTCTGCTATTACTGCTCTGTAGAATGATACACCTTGTGTTTACTTCTTTCAGTGTAACTGGTAAAATTTGTGTAAAATATACATTTATATATTATTCATTTTTTAACTGTGAACGGATAGGTGGGATTTTCAGAAGTATTTAAAGAATTTAAAAGCCTGATCCTATTGGTGTTAAATGTGCACTCAAGTCAGGCGGGGAGCTTTTAAAAATCTGACTTGTTTCAAAGTGRTAGGCCTCTTGAAATGTGCATTTGTATATCAAAAGGACTGACTGAAGATTGTACACAAATATTTATGCAAATTAATTAAAGAGAAGTTTTTACATTTGGAAACAACTTAATTTGTACATTGGCAGCGTTCTCTCCTGATTTATTCCTACAAAGCAATGTAAGTGATGTCATTGCAGCGGTTAATGAAAAGCAGTAGTGATGCTCTTGTGCTCAAAGGAAATACTTCACTGTCTGGTATCTAAATCATGTGGTGGCAAACAACTGCAGATGGTAAAATACTGAACAGTGCTCTATGGTGCATGTGTGTGTACCTAATCAGACTGAAAACATAACAAAACGTTTAATCCAAAGAAGCTCTGTAGGAGAAAGTTATTCTTGGTCTTTGTCACAAACAGTGATGAATATAAGCAACAGTGAAATGACCATCTTTCTGGGTTGAGAAACTCATTTAGAATCATAATTTAGTTAGAAATTTTCCAATACATTTTTTTATTTAAAGAAAATACTCATTTGTCAAAAGTAACACTTTCACAAGGCATTTAGGAAGAAAAACTGCAGAAAAGTGTTTCCAATGAGATGGATTCAGAATCTAGTATTTCAGTTGTGTATTCTGAGACTTTGTAAGTGATGTATTTTAATACGTAACATAAAAACACTGGAAATTATATCAAAGCTATGATCAGTCTGAAACTGTTTTTGTAAGCCTGGAGTTTTTCTTAAGTGAGGGGAAAAATCTTCTTGTTGTATTTCAGTTATTATGAAATTTAAAATATGCAGTTCTATCTTCTATTCAGATAGGAGCTTGTGTTCATTATTTCAGATTTTAGGAACACTTGCTGAATATAATGGATCAAGTGTCCATCAACATAAATAGTTATGGGGGGGTCTTTACTGGCCTGATAGCAGGTAAGATCAAAAGACATTTCCACTCCCC